>NC_135966.1:34146589-34446589 GCF_053455715.1 Rhinoraja longicauda
ACTGATTTTTGTCACCGACACTGTATTGCTGAGTTGATGGTTTCATTTTCCATACTCCCACTCTGCACTCAGCCTCATAATCTGTTCCAAAATTTAACCTAATTTCAAGGAACGATGCCTC
Organism: Rhinoraja longicauda; assembly: GCF_053455715.1. Lineage (NCBI taxonomy): Eukaryota > Metazoa > Chordata > Chondrichthyes > Rajiformes > Arhynchobatidae > Rhinoraja > Rhinoraja longicauda. The sequence continues at coordinate 34,146,711 of NC_135966.1, forward strand.
ATTTTGTAATAGTGCGCTTTCCAAAATTACATTGGAGATAATGTTTCAGGTAATGAGTCTGCCGAGCCCTTTCATATCTCCTCTGGAGCCATATTTCCTTCACTTATTTTTCTCATTACCATCCACTTTTTCCCTGGGACATTATCATGTTTATGTTAAGACTACTCCATCACAAGAAATGGACATATATTGTTGGAACTATTAATAAGAATGGTGCAAAGATAAAGAAATTAAGCAAACCACAGTTCTTTAGTTGGCATCCCAATGAATATTGAACTGAAATAAAAATAGAATATCCTCCACATACTCACACTTGAACTTTGGCCTAGGGGCATTCATCTGCTACTGGCTTCTGAACTTCCTGACTGGCAGAAGTTAGTTGATCAAAATTGGTCGTAAAACCTGGCCGGCACAGTGGCACAGAAGTGGAGTTGCTGCCTCATAGCAACCAGAGACCTGCATTCAATCCTCGCGAAGTGTGCTGTCTGCATGGAGTTTGAACATTCTCCCTGTGACTGCATGGATTTTTCTCGAGGTGCTTCGGATTCCTCACACATTCCAAAGACTTGCAGGTTTGCAGTTTTATTGGCTTTTGTAAATTGTTTCTAGCGTGCAGCATGTGAAAGACGAATAACACAGAATTAGTGTACGGGTGGTCGAAGGTCAGCATGGACTCGGTGGGCTGAAGAGTCCGTTTCCACACTGTATCTCTAAACTACGTTAAATTTCCTCTACCCTGACCCTCAAAACTGATGTCCTGCAGGGTTCTTTGTTCAGTCCCTTACTGTACTCTATGTGGCCAAGTACAACATCAACTCAAACTTTGAGTTTGCCAATGATACAATTGTTTATGGTCGGATCAACAACAATGAGGAGACAAAATACAAGAAAGCGATCGAGAATCTTGTGTGGTGGTGTCAGGCCAACAACCAAGCCCTAATCATCAGCAAGGAAAGAGTTGGATGCTGGAGAGAGCAGCCGGATGAACGTAACCCAATTCTCAGATGTGCAGATGAACGTAACCCAATTCTTGTGTTGTGCAGATGGTTAGCAGCTTCTGGTTCTTAGGCATCCTTATCACAACAATATACAATCAGACCGAGGAAGCGTTCTGATCCAAAAAGTTGCCTAACCATGTTCAGAGATGCTGCCTGACCTGCTGAGTTACTCCAGCACTTTGTGTACTTTTTTGTTCACCAACAAACTAACTTGGTCCCTTCACATTGATGGCTTGTTTACTTTCTTCGGAGTCTGAGAAGATTCCAATTGTCCACAAATATTCTTTCAAACTTCCACAGACGAGCAATAGAAAGTATTCTAATGCAATAGATTTCAGCCTCCATGGCAACTGCTCTGCTCTGCCTTTACTGCATGAACTTGCAGAGAATGGTGAACGCAGCCCAATCCATCACAGGCTTGTCACTTCCTTCCATCCAGTCCATCTTCACAGTGCATTGCATCAGGAAGGGTGTAGGTATCATCAAGGATGCCTGCCAACCTGACCAATCCCCTCTCTTCTACATTCTGAGAGATAGTATAGGAGCTGACACTTCTCATGACAATTGGACTCCTGAACCTGTTTCACACCCATTGCCAGAAGTGCTGCACAATGGAGCAAGGTGGTGGGAAGGGGGGACTGTTGAGACTGATAGGTGATGGGCGGAGAAAGGTGAGCGTGGAAAATATTAGGCAAATAGAATCAAGTGGGGAATGAGAGTATGGAGGGTAGAGACAGATATTGGGAGGTGATAGGTGGAACCAGAGCAATGAAAACAACAGAAGGAGCAAAAATCCAAACTTCTGGAGGAACACATTATGTTAGGTGATAGTTGGGTACAGGTGAGGAGGTGTGATTGATAGATGGGTGAACTATGGAAGAAGGGCTCAGAACTTCTGTTGAAAAGAGAAGAACTTCTTCATGGTAGCCATGCCTTGAAGTGAATTTGCAGTGGAGTAAAATTGCATTGAGTTTCCAGGCCATTTACAAACCAAGGAAAAAGGAATTAAGGGATGAGGAACATATTAGTTACACAAATTCTGAAATAAATGTTGGGAATATGGATGAAGTAGCAACAATGGAAAATAAAGGGAGTCAATGTTTGATTATTTACCTAGGCTGCATTCATGCACATATGCAGGATCGTACTCTCACAATATACAATTACAAACTGTTAAGATAGTAGAAAGATGGAGGCAAGGTCAAATGAGAGGAATTATAAGAGAGAGAGAAAACTAAGCACAATAAACAAAGAGAAAGAAGAAGACCTGCAGGAACAAAAATAACCACATTAAACTGTAATTGGCGGCACGATGGCGTAGAGGTAGAGTTGCTGCCTTACAGCACCAGAGACCCGGGTTCGATTCTGTCTATGGGGCTGTCTGTATGGTGCCGGTATGTTCTCTCCGTGACTGCGTGGATTTCCTCCGGATGCTCCGTTTTCCTCCCACAAGAACATACAGGTTTGTAGGTTAATTGGCTTCGGTAAAAATTGTATGTTGTCTCTAGTGTGTACGATAGTGCTGGCGTATTTGGCGATTGCTGGATGGTGCGGACTCAGTGGGCCAAAGAGCCTGTTTCCACTCTGTAATCTAAACTAAATATTAAAAATAAATACTAACTTTGAGATACAAAATAATTTCAAATTCAGAAGAATGTTTATCTGGCGGTTTATGCCAGCTCTTTCACGAACAATACAGTATATCCTATTTTTCATGCTCTAGTGTTGTATTAGATATGCACATGCAAGTATATTTCTTGCAAGTCCCTATCCAATTTCCTTTCAACATCATGATTGCTTTGATTTCCTTCACTCTTGTCAGCAGTCTATTCCAGATTATTACAGCTCATTGAGTAAGAAGCTTTTCGTCACAGCCTCCATATTTCCTTCAAAAATCTGTGTTACTATTAAATTTAAATGGACAGATAGAGTCACAGAGTGAAATAGCATGGAAGTAGGCCTTTTGGCACAATTTGCCCATGCCGACCAAGGTGCCCCATCTACACTAGTCCCACCTGCTCGTGTATGGCCCATATCCCTTTAAACCTTTCCTTGTATTTTGGACAAACATCTTTTGATAATGGGAACAGGGTTCCTTTCTCTGCTGTATCTTAACCCATCATGATCTTGTACACCTCAAACATTCCCTAATCACCTTTGCTCCAAGGTGAACAATCCCAGTTTACCCAGCCTAACACTGTAGCTAACATCTCTCGTTCCTGAAACCATATCCATAACCTTACAAAAATCATTATTCCTGCAGTATAAAGACAAATCTAATTGTGGCAAAACCAGATATTCAGCAAAAAAGAAAGGCACAATGTGCTGGAGTAATTCGGTGGATCAGGCAGCATATCTGGAGAACATGGGTAGATGGCGTTTTGGGTCAGGACTATTCTTCAGTCTGATCGTAGTGGGATGGGTGGAGAAAGCTGGAAGAGAGGAGGTGCAGGACAACACAGTGGCACAGCAGTAGGCTTGGTGACACAGCGCCAGAGAACTGGGTTCAATTCTGACAGTGGGTGTTGTCTGTATGGAGTTTGTGGCGGTGTGGGTTTTCTCCAGGTGCTTCAGTTTCCTCCCACTTTCCAAAGACATGCAGGTTTGTAGGTTAATTGGCCTCAGTAGATTGGCCCTAGAGTGCAGGATAGAACTAATGTGTGGAGATCGCAGGTCCGTGGGCCGAAGGGCCTGTTTCCCCGCTGTATCTCTAAAAAATAACAAATAAAGTAAACCAGCATCTGCAGTTCCTTGCATCTTCTTTTTTACTGCTCCACTGCAAAATCTCCCCCCTAGTATGCCTAATTTCTCTTCCTCTCACAGAGGTGAGGCCTGAGAAACTGTCTTTCACTGTCCCCCCACCACCCTTCCCTCCGTGATTCCTCCCGCTCTCCTGCTCTATTGACCATGCTCCTGGCTTTGTGAAATATCACCTATCCATGTTCTCCAGAGGTGCTGCTTGAGCCGCTGAGTTACTCCTGCAAGTCTTGTTTCTTTTTCTGTAATCCAGAATCTGCAGCACTTATCTCTCCAGATATTCAGCATATTCTCTCTGAACAAAAATAAAATTATTTGTGCTAATTTTGTTTGGTTTACCTTTTGCTTATTGGTGGCAAGGTGGCACAGCAGTAGAGTTGCTGCATGACAGTGTTGGAGACCCGGGTTCGATTCTGACTACAGGTGCTGTCAGTATGGAGCTTCCCCGTGACCGCGAGGGCTTTCCCTGGAAGCTCTGGTTTCCTCCCACACTCCAAAGATATATAGGTTAATTGGCTTTGGTAAAAAATTAAAATTGTCCCTAACGTATAGTGTACAGGGATCGTTGGTTAGCGTGGACTCAGTGGGCCGAAGGGCCTGTTTCCGCGCTGCCTCTAATACTAAAAACTAAAATCTGCTTTTTCCACTGAAGCCATTTGAGAATCCCCCTATAAATGTGCACCTTATTTTTATTGTAGCAGTGAAGCATGGAGAGGGAATAGGCATGACCATTTAAACTGAGAATATGGTTATCAGCTGACAAAATATAAAGTATAGAAACCATTTTGCTGTATGAGTTGCAATGCTTCAGTATCTGCTTCTCGTTCTTCAGCAAAGTACGACATGGAGAATGCTTTTGGGAAGCAAGAAGCTCCATATGTCATAGTACTACATTACAAATAGAATTATTCAGTACAGCCATTCACCCTGTGGCTCATCGTGTTCTGTCTAGCCTTTATAATGTAAATACCCATATGATTAAAATGAGGAGCAACCATGTTGGGAAGTCAGGGCCTGGAGCATCTCATGGCTGAGATGGATGAATCGATCCAATTCCCCCGAATTTGGCAGAAGCCGCACAAAGAAACCATGCAAAGCTCGGTACAAATTTCATTTCATGTAAATTCAGTTTCTGCAGGTCTTTGTGCTGGTTTAAAAATGTCATGTTGCAAAACAACCCTGCCCAAAATACAGGACATGCCTTCAGACTGAATTAATCTGCTTTAGGAATTTCCTTTAATTTTCCTCCTTTGCAGAACTTTGAGGAAGCTGTAGTATAAAACTGCTCAAGTATAAGGGCATGATTAGATATATCACTAATTCTGTTACATGTAACTGAAGATAATATAATGAGCAAATGTAACTAGCAAAGTGTTATTTATATTTAATTTCAGTTAAATCATTTTCATCTATTTAAAATTGTTGCGAATTAGATATTCTAATTCTACCCACAATTGTTTGGTAGTTTGTTAGATAGAGCTCTAGGGGTTAGTGGAATCAAGGGATATGGGGTGAAGGCAGGCACAGGTTATTGATTGTGGATGATCAGCCATGATCACAATGAATGGCGGTGCTGGCTCGAAGGGCCAAATGGCCTCCTCCTGCACCTATTTTCTATGTTTCTATGTAATGGCTACCAAGCAGAGCAATAATCAAGTTACTGGATGGAGCAGAGAAGTCCTACGAGTGTAAGTCCCATTGAAATGATACAAATTGTTTAGTTTTAGTTAAGTTTAGAAATACAATGTGGAAACAAGCCCTTCAGCCAACTGAGTTCACGCCGACCAACGAACACACATTTACTGGTTTAGTTTAAAGATACAACGTGGAAACAGGCCCTTCATCGACCATCCGCCCCCACACACCAGCCCTATCCTGCACAGTAATTTACAATTTTTACCAAAGTCAATTAACCTTCAAACCTGTACGTCTTTGGAGTGTGGGAGGAAACCAGAGGACCCGGGGAAAATCCACGCCATCATGAGGGAAACGTACAAAACTCCATACAGACTGCACCTGTAGTCGAGATTGAACCCGGGTCTCTGGCGCTGTAAGGCAGCAACCCCACTGCTCTGCCAGCGTGCCACCCTTGAGCCTACTGTCATTGATTCGATCGACGACTGCATTGTACCCATGAAGAACTCACTGACTTCATACACTTCACTTCCAATTTCCATCCTGCCCTTAAATATACTTGGACTATCTCTGACATCTCCCTCCCGTTTCTGGACCTCACCATCTCCGTCACAGGAGACAGACTAGTGATTGACATCTACTATAAACCCACTGACTCGCACAACTATCTGGACTACACTTCTTCCCACCCTGTCTCCTGCAAAAAATCTATCCCCTACTCCCAAGTCCTCCGTCTGCGCCCGGGATGAGGTGTTTCACACGAGGGCATCAGAGATGTCCTCATTCTTCAGGAAACGGGGCTTCCCCTCTTCCATTATAGATGAGGCTCTCACTAGGGTCTCTTCTACATCCCGCAGCTCCGCTCTTGCTCCCCCTCCCGCCATTCGTAACAAGGCCACAATCCCCCTCGTTCTCACCTTCCACCCCACCAGCCGGCGTATCCAACAAATCATCCGCCAACATTTCCGTCACCTACAATGGGACCCCACCACTGACCACATCTTCCCATCCCCTCCCCTTTCTGTGTTCCGCAGAGACCATTCCCTCCGTAACTCCCTGGTCCACTCGTCCCTTCCTACCAAAACCACCCCATCCCCGGGCACATTCCCCTGCAACCGCAGGAGATGCAGCACCTGTTCCTTTACCTCCCCCCTCAACTCCATCCAAGGACCCAAACAGTCTTTCCAGGTGAGACAGAGGTTCACCTGCACCTCCTCCAACTTCATCTATTGCATCCGCTGCTCTGGATGTCAACTTCTTTACATCGGCGAAACCAAACGCAAGCTCGGCGATCGTTTCGCTCAACACCTTCGCTCAGTCCGCTTTAACCAATCTGATCTCCCGGTGGCTGAGCACTTCAACTCCCCCTCCCACTCCCCGTCTGACCTTTCTGTCATGGGCCTCCTCCAGTGCCATAGTGAGGCCCACCGGAAATTGGAGGAACAGCACCTCATATTTCGCTTGGGCAGCTTGCAGCCTAGCGGTATGAACATTGACTTCTCAAACTTTAGATAGTTCCTCTGTCCCTCTCTTCCCCTCCCCCTTCCCAGTTCTCCCTCTATCTTCCTGTCTCCACCCATATCCTTCCTTTGTCCCGCCCCCCTGACATCAGTCTGAAGAAGGGTCTCGACCCGAAACGTCACCCATTCCTTCTCTCCTGAGATGCTGCCTGACCTGCTGAGTTACTCCAACATTTTGTGAATAAATACCTTTGATTTGCACCAGCATCCGCAGTTATTTTCTTACCCTATCCCCATCACCTCTCGTCCACCGCAGGCAAACATGGAATTCCTTCCATAACCTATGCATGACTCACCCGAATGATAGCTGCCATCACGCATTCCCACTTATCATCAATATCACACCATCTGCCCATAGCCGGGTTATGCTTCCTATGCAGTTTTACACTTTTAATATATCAATATCAGTCCTCACTGGCAATAGCCAGCTTGCCAGCAGCAATGACCATCGGATCAAAAAACATAGGAGCAGAATTAAGCCCTTTTGCCCACTGAGTCTACTCCATCATTTGAAAATGACTGGCTTATTTTTCTCAATCAAACCCTTCCCCTGCCTTGTCTCTGTGACCTTTAATGCCCTTACTTATCATTAACCTATCAATCTCTGCTTTAAAAATACCCAATGACCGCCTCCACAGCCGATTGTGGCAATAAATTCCACAGATTCACCAAGCTTTAGCAAATTCCTCCTCATCTCCATTCTCAATGCTCGTAATATTATCCCAGAATATTGAGCCCTGAAACAGGGCATTTAGCCCATCTGTTTCACGCAGCTATTATGTCTTACTTATGCCTTCTCCCTTCTCAATTCAGCTAAATCAATCAGCATTACCTTCTGGTTCCTTCTACCTTATCTTGTTGTCCAACCTTCTCTTTGATGTGTGCACCTTCTTCGCTTCAATGGCTCCCTGTCAAAACAAACTCCACTTTCTTATCATTCATTCGGTAAAGTTACTTCCCTAGAAGGCTTATGAAGTTCGGCATATCCCCAACAACCCTCACCAACCTCTATAAATGCACTTTAAAAAGCATTTTATCAGGATGCATCACAGCATGATTTGGGAAGAGCTTCATCCAAGACTGCGAGAAATTGTAGAGAGTTATGGATGTAGCCTAGACCATCATGCAAACCAACCTCCCTTCCATTAATAACATCTACATTTCACGCTGCCTCAGCAAGGCCACCAGCATAATCAAGGACCAGTCTCACTCCGGCCATTCCCTCTTCTCCCCTCTCCCATCAGGCAAGAGGTACAGAGGTTTAAAAACCTATACCTCCAGATTCAGAGACAGTTTCTTCCCAGCTGTTATCAAGCAAATGATCCATCCACTCACCAACAAGAGAGTCGTCCTGACCTCATTGGAGATCTTTGAACTATCTTTAATCAAAGTTTACTGGACTTTATCTTGCATTAAATATTATGGCCATTAACCTGTACCCATACACTGTGGACTGCTTGATTGGTATCATATATAGTCTTATCACTGTCTGTAAAACACGCAACAAAAAGCTTTTCAATGCACCTTGGTGCACATGACAATAATAAACTAAACCAATAAACTACACTAAATTTCTAAATTCTTTTTTGCATTTCTTAGTGGCTATTTTATATTTTTCCTCATGTGGAAACATTCTCTCCCTGTTCGGTCCATCAAAACCTTTCATAATTTTAAAGCTGAAGAAGAAAAATGCCTGAATTGCTGGCCCATGATTTTCATAATGGGTTCCTCCATGAGATTTTTCTTGTAATAGCGGCATGTTTTTGGATGCTTTTAAAGACCTCCATTACGATATATTTCAGCTTTCTTTCATCAAAAGCAAAGTGCTATAATTTATACCTGCTTACCTGATGTGAATAGCACCACATTTTATATCGCAGAAATCTCGCTACCCTCTGCAATACCTCTATACCTCTGTACTTCTACAATATAGCAACCAAAACTGCATGCGGTGCTATAAGCCGGCTTACGCTTTGAATACAGGTTAAGATCACTTTGGTACACAAAATGCTAGAGTAACTCAGCGGGTCAAGCAGTATCTCTGGAGAACATGGAAAGGTGATGTTTCATGTCAGAACCCTTCTTCACACTATGATCACTTCACAATTTTTCAATGCTGTTGGGTTTGTCTTTCCAAACATATGGTTCAACTTCTGGTGATTATTGCTCATAATATAATTATCTGCATTGAACCTCACATGATTATTATTTGATCATCTTATTATTGTCCTCCTGTTATATGTTGCAGTCCTAAGAAGGGTCTCGACTTGAAACGTCACCTATCCAACTTCTCCAGAGATGCTGCCTGACCTGCTGAGTTACTCCAGCACTCTCAGTTTTGATTTTTAATAGTAACCTCCCCCAACCCCGAACTTCCATCCAATTTGGTATCATGCTTTTGATTCCAAAATCAAAATCTCCAGTGCCAATTTCGAAAGGCAGTGGTCGCACACTGATCAGCGTGGAACACCACCACTGGTCTTCTTCAATTGTGAATGACATTTACACCCACTGACTGCTTTCGTAAAGTCAACTACATCTTTCATTCTACTATATTTTTCCCAAACACTGTATTTCGTGACCTTTATGTTTATTATGCCTCAGAATTCCTTCAAAACTGTAGGAAAATATAGATTAATTGCATATGCTTCATTATCATTATCTATTATTTCCATTATTTTGTTAAAAAATCCAGAATCCTTGCTATTGCAAGAATCCTGGGTGGCACAGTGGCACACTGGTAGAGATGTTGCCTCACAGAACCAGAGATCTGGATTCAATCCTGACCTCGGGTGCTGTCTGTATGGAGTTTGTACTTTCTCCCTCTGACCCTGTGCGTTTCTCTGGGTGCTCCGCTTCCCTTCACATCGGATAGACTTGTGGATTTGTAGGTTAATAGGCCTATTTAAACTTGCCCCTAATATGTGGGGAGTGGATGAGAAAGTGGGATAAAATAGAACTAGTGTGAATGGGTGATCAATAGTCAACATGGACTCAGTGGGCTGAAGGACCTGCTTCCATGCTCTATCTATAAACTGTTATTCTACTTTTCATTTCCCAATTATATTTTATTCTTTCCTTTTGTAGGTTTCCTTTATTTTGCCAACCACCAACATTAAGCTCATTAGTCTTTCATTACATGAACACATTATTGTCTCCCAATTAGAGTCTAAGAGATTCATAAATATTAGATGCAAGCAGAATATTTAACAGCATTCTGTCAGATTCAGGGTTTCAGTGCAGGAGCATTCTTGACGATGCAGCCAGCCACGTGCTTTAAAAGAGGCTCTGCATTGACCTCTGCTTTCCCAATCTAGCAGAAGCCAGACCCTCCCTGCATAATTTTTACCAGTACCGTGCTGAAAGAAACAGTGTCATAGCCTCACAGAGTCATGCAGCATGGGGACACTTTTTTAAGTGTTGTGATAGTACCTGCCTCAACTACCTCCTCTCTTCCATATAGCTACCACACATTGTGTAAAAAAGTTGCACATTGGGCTCCTATCAAACCTTCTTCCCCTCACATTAAACCTATGTCCTCCTTTTCTTGATTCTCCTACTCTAAAGGACTCTGTGCATTTACCCTATCTATTCCACTCATTATCATATACACATCTGTAGGGCCACCTGTGCTCCAGGGAATAAAGTATAATCTGTAAAGAATAAACTATAGCTCAGGCCCTCGCATCATTATCGGGCAACATCCTAGGTCTCTGGCACTGTAAGGCAGCAACTCCACCACTCTGCCACTCTGCCACCCTGCTTTAATGGAAGTACAGCAGCACAGAATAAGAAAGCCAGACTAAATCAGAATGCAGCAACTTCATTTTGAGTCAGTGCTATGCTCTGAGAAATGATGAAGAAGCAAAGGTCATCTTCTTTCTCACACTAGAGAAGTTGGTGGAGAGAGTTGCATACCATGAAAACGACACAAAATGTTGGAGTAACTCAGCAGGTCAGGCAGCATCTCTGGAGAACATGGATGGGCAACCTTTTAGATTGAGTCCCTTCTTCATCCTGGCCCACTGAGTTACTCCAGAACCTTGCTTTTTTTTTAACCCAGCATCTGCAGTTCCTTGTGTCTACATAGCACAGCATGACATATTAATTGGAGATTAAACGAATAAGTACAATGACCAATAGAGCCATTCCTCTGGATATTGATGAATTCTCAGATCATAAACTCTTTTTAGCCAGCAAATCTGCCAACCAATTGATTCCTTATGACCACCAGTTTTGATTATTGGCTAACATTTCTCCAGCTTTCATTACTTTCCCTAACGGACCCATTCTGACCCAATCACTCACACTTGCCTGAGCGTTATTATTTGTGCCACATTAGCCACATGTTCAACTACAGTCCTTACATTTAGCATGGTTTTGTGAAAATCAGACTGATATTACTTCTGGGTTGTTGGTTGGGTGCTTGATTGGATGCATCAGATATTCCTGTTCAGGTATGGTGACTGTAATGCATGGGGCCATACATTTCTATGCTAATAAAAAAAGCTAATATATTTTCACTTGTTTCTAGCTTAAAGAAAATCCAAATCATTTTCAGTGCAGGCGGTGAGGAGGATCATGTCCAATATCATTTTTCGGAACCTTACCAGTAATGACCATGTTTCAACCTTAATTTTCTGTCACCCGGTAATATAGTTTTTTTTCATTAAATCCAAGAAGATTTAATTTCAGACTGGAGTATTTATAACTGCTTGCGTTTCTGCCAACACAAAAAGTTCATTATTTTGTATTCTGTAAAATGGACCATACTGATTTTTCTTTTTCAAATCCATGATGTGGGTGGCAACCCATCATTATGCCTGAAATTCTCCACATGCAATCTACCACAAAAGTTGCTCAGCTGTCCAGTGTCTCAAATACAGAGTGCATTATTTGCTTTCACAGGTGGCACAATAGTGCAGTGGTAGAGCTGCAGCCTTACAGCGCCAGAGACTCCTGCTGCGGTCTATATGGAGTTCCACGTTCTCTCTGTGACTGCTTATGTTTTCCCTGGGTGCTCTGGTTTCCTCCCACATTCCAAAGATGTGCTGGTTTGTAGGTTAAATGGCTTTGGTAAATTGTCCCGAGTATGTAGGATAGAACTAGGCTACTGGTGATCATTGGTCGATGCGGACTCGGTTGTCCAAAAGGCCTGTTTTCACCCTGTATCTCTAAACTAAACTAAACTAAACTATGAAGCACACTTTACATGCCCAGAAGCAATTTTGGCACCATGCATCTCATTTGGCGTGCAAATAATCACTCCGTAGATGCAATGTGGAAGTGCAGGAAAATTAAAAGCTATTAATTCTGAGAAGGAGCTGTCACAACAGGTTTAATTAAATGTGAAACCAATCTTTGTAAATGCAACTTCGATATAGCACTGATAAGCTCATTATATTTTGTATGCACTTCTTTTACCAGCAGGGAACTTCTGAATACACTCTGAGGTTTGCATCTATTTGAATTGCCAAGTATCGCCAAATTAACTGTTTGTTTTGTAAACATTGGAGTCATAGAATCATATAGCACGGCTTGCCGGGCCTCTACCCCCCTAGATCCTCTGTCCTCCAGTACATCTGGGAGATTTTTTGTATCTTCCTTAGTGAAGACAGATCCTAGTGTGAATTGGTGATCAATGGACTCAGTGGGCCTAAGGAACAGTATCTATGCTGTATCTCTATACTAAAAAATGATCAATATATATACAGGGCCAAAAATTAATTAGGGTGTGGTCATTGTATCCCAACAGTTTGGGCATTTAGTTATGTGCCCGGTGGTACCGTTTGCCTTAAAGTGCATTATGCTCACTTACGTATGTACGTGAAAGATGATTTCGCACCACTAAAATAGGGCACGCGGGCTTCCAATAGTAGATTATATGGGAAATATAGGGCTTAAATGTGATTGAGGTCCGGGCATTCCATTCCAACATTTTTGACCCTTAGTAGTATGCCCGGCAGCACCCTGTGCTTTAACGTGCTTCCTGCTGACTGCACTGCATGTGTGAAAGATGATTTAGCACTACTAAAACAGAAGATACACAACCAAACCATATGGTGACCAGACTGCTCTGCAATAGACATTGCCTATATTGTAACTTCAATAGGATGGATGCAGTGTACAAATATATTCTAATATCAAAATTACCCCTGAATTTATGTATTTAAGGCATTCAAATTTCATGGTTCGATCACTAAAATTATTTCCGAAGCTAATTATTTCTCAACTGACCAGTTTCTGATTTTCTAGTGCATTTTTGCCTGCAGCCAATCTTTAACATCTTCATGTTAGTGCCAACACATTTCCATCAAAGCGAATTGATCCTTTTTTTCCATTTGTCAAATAAACCAATATCAAAATAATTATCCTTTTGTTCACTGGGTGCATAAAATTAAAAACCATGAATATACAAAAGCAACTGTGCATATTCTAAATGCTACAGGGAAAAAGTAAAAATTAAAACAATATCTACTTTGGCAGTGGTAGCCAGTCTCGTAAGGAGCAATAGCTAAGTTGGAAATTAAGAAAGTCTCCCAGAGGCATACTTAATAAAAGCAATCTAATAATAACAATACCTAGCCAGGCAAATAAAAAAGTTTGTATTCTCACTCTGTGAAAATTAGCTGAGACAGCAGTATAAAAATTAAAATCGTTTCAATGGAATGAAATTAATCAGTGGCAGTGTAAAAAATAATCTATGAGGAATGCCAACATTAAAGCATAATACTGCAACTGCTGGAAATATGGACAAGAACAGAAATGGTGAAAACCAGCATCTGTGGAAGGAGAAACAGAGTTGAAGGTTCAGAGTTACAACTTTTCATTGGGAATATAATTGGGAAACGCACCCTGCGTTTTGCTGCTCCTGAGATGACAATCCAGAGCAAAATTCACTGTGGTGGAGCAGATACGATATTGGTGTTTCAGATATTTGGAGAGGCACATGGATATGCAGAGAATGGAGGGATATGAGGGACGAATAAGCAGATGAGATTGCTTTACCTTGGCATTAGGTTTGGCACAGAGGGCCATACATTTCTATGTGGTATGTTCAATGTAAAATAGCTTCAAGTTATCATCGCTAGCTGGTTTAACAACCAAATGTTATCAGCTTGTATATCCTCACTGAAGCAGCTGATGAGAAAGGAGAAGGCAAAGAAAGTATGTTAGTCGCTCATTTTCTGTGATATGAAGCTGCCGTAGAATCCCAGGAGTTATGCAGGAGTCTTATTTTGTGAACACAGATAGCCAGCGCGATGACAGTGGTGGCACAGTGGCACAGCTGGTGGAGCTGCTGGCTCCCAGTGCCAGAGACCCGGTTTCGATCTTGATCATGGGAATTGTCTGTGGAATATAGACATTCTCCTTATGACTGTGTGGGTTTTCTCCAGGTGCTCCATTTCCTCCCACATCCCCAAATCATGTGGATTTGTCGGGTAATTAATTGGACTTTACCTTGCACTAACATTCCATTCCATTTATCATGTATCTGTACACCATGGATGGCTGGATTGTGATCATGTATAGTCTTTCCGCTGACTGATTAGCACGCAACAAAAAGCTTTTCATTGTACCTCGTTATACCTGACAATAAATTAAACTAACTAAAGGAACTAACTAACTAATTCTCCACTGTAAATTGCCCCAAGTGTGCAGGGAGTGGACGTGAAAGTGTAATAATATAGAACCAGTTGAACAGGCTGAATGGTCGGCATGAACTCAGTGGGCTTCAGGCTTGTTTCTACGCTATATATCGAAAGAATAAACTGCAGCCACGAAGAGTAGAAACAAGGAATTGCAGATGGTTGTTTATGCAAAAGACCACAATGTGCTGAGGTAAGTCAGCGGGTCAGGCAGCATCTCTGGAGAAAATGGATAGACGATGTTTCGGGTGGGTATCGTTCTTCAGATTAAGGGTCCTGACCAGCAATGTCACCTATTCACATTCTCCAGAGATGCTGCCTGACCAGCTGAGTTACTCCAGCACATTGTGTCCTGTAGTGGAAGGCATGGTTTGTAGTTGGATCACTCTGGACACAAAGGAAACTGAGCAGTCTCTTTGTGTGGATAGGACAGGATGGATCAGCTTAAGTTGCCTCTGTATCTAGGTAGGTCAGTTAACAATTGAGATGGTGAAATAGACCTAAGGGACAAAACATGAAGCAAGCAATAGGGCAAGAGGAAGGTCGTGCAACAATGCTTCAGGCCCTTGGTTCTTGCAAAGGTTTTAGCACTTGAAATTTTATGGAGAGAGAAACAGTTAAAGTTGCAAGTGCTAAACCCTTTGCTAAAACCTAGGGCCTGAAGCATTAACTCGTTCTCTTTTAACAGATTCTGCATGACCTGCTGAGAATTTTTTTTCTTTTTAACATCAGATTTCCAGTATCAGTAGTTATTTTTTCTTTTGGTTTTCATTTACTCCTCAATTCGATGTAGATGGAAGACAACGGGAGAGGAAGGAGGGTGAATAAAGCAGAAAGGAGGAACATGCAAGAGAGAGGTTATGAAAGTAGTGATGACAATGCTGGGCAACACAATGGAAGCACGGTGATTTAGGTTAATCCCACATTAGTTTCTCTGGAGCTACCAAAGCATCTTCAGAAGATCAATGAAAAATGCAAGAGATTGTAGAAACTATGATGACAAAAAAATCAGATGATCAATGGAAAATACAGGAGATTGTGCAAACTTTGATGACAAAGACATTATAAATGATCCATAGAATCCTGGAGTAAGCTAAATTCCACATTGCCAACTCGGGAAGGTCAGCGACGCAGCGGTAGACTGCCTAAGGCCAGCCTGACCTCAAACAAAGATCATAGAACATCACAGCAAAGGAGAGGTCCTTCAGCCTACAATGTCTGTGCCAAAAATAATGCCAAGATAAGCTAACCTCATCTGCCTGAACATGATCTATATCCATACATTCCCTGCATACCCATGTGCCTATCTCACAGATGTAAATCCCAGGATCATATTTGCCTCCACCACCATTCCTGGCAACGCATTCCCGCACCCACCACCCACTGTGTAAAAGATCTTTCCCTGCACAACTCCTCTAAGCGTCAGCACTCGCACCTGAAAGCTATGCTCTTTAGTCTTTAATCTTTGACATTTCCACCTTGGAAATTAGGTTTTAACTGTCTACTTTATCTATGCCTCTCATCATTTTATATGTTTGTTGAATGTTCTGTTACCAGAGCAAACTGATGCTCTGGTTATATGTCTTACTCAATGCAAAATACTCCAAAAAGTATTAGACAGTTGAGTTCAGTCAGCATTGAAGCAGGTGACATAGATTTAAGATGAGAGGGGCAAAATTTAATAGGAACCTGAGGGTCAACATGCGCACAGAAGGTTGTGGGTATGTGGAACGAGGCAGGGGGGGATACTGAGGCAGGTATTATAATAACATTTGGGCAGGTACATAGATAGAAAGGTTTTGAGGGATCAGGACCACACGTGGGCAGAAGGGACTAGCATAGATGGGGAAATTTGGTCGACATGGGCAAGTTGGGCCATAGGGCCTGTCCCCAAGCTGTATGTCTTTATGATTATGACTGTCATATCTTTCTCACCCTTTTTTGCAGATTTTTGAACAATCATTGCTGGGCTTGCCAGAGATTCCAACATCCCACAAACAAATAAATAGAAACACCAAAGTAATTCTGTTGATCATTGTTGTTTGTGGGATGGCATTGTGCACACATTGTAGATTGTATTTTCCTAAAACACCTCAATGAATTTATTCCACAGTAATTATTTGACAGTAAAGATCCTGTAGGGCATTCTGGAGAAATGAAAAGTGCTGTACAAATGCAATTCATTTCCTTTCTAATTAAAAATAAACATGCAGCTGATAAATTCATGTAGAATAAAATGCCTGAAGTAAGTTTTCTGTAGATGACACATTTCTAAATCTGGGGAAAAAAAATAATGAATGTAGCATAGGCCTTGATTATGTCAAGATGGTTTAAGTTCAGGCATGAGTGAGCACAAATGGAAAATCGGAAATGGCACAGAATGACTGGTTTAGATACGTATGATCAAGTTTGAACATGAACTGTTTATTTTAGTTTAGTTCAGAGGTACAGCATAGAAACAGGTCTTGCGCTACACCGAGTTCACATTAGTTCTATGTTATCCCACTTTCACATCCATTCCTTGCACATTTGGGGTGATTTCTACAGTGACCAATTAACCTATAAACCCGCTTGTCTTTGGGATATGCAAGGAAACTGGAGCACCTTGAAGAAACCTCCGGGGTCACAGGGAGAACATGCAAACTCCACATAGACAGCACTAGAGGTCAGGATCAAACTCGCGTCTCTGGAGCTGTGAAGCAGAAGCTCTACCAGCTGCACTGCTCCTAACTGAGTTTAGTTTTCTTCTTTCCTATCTTCAACCAAACCTTTATAGAAATCGTAAATATGGTGTAAAGATACGCTTCATATACCACACAAGAATTTTTGATTCCTTGGAATTAAAATTGGAAGTGAAGCAGAACTTGGATGTTTCATTGCTTTGCACAGTTAATTTATGTTTATATCCCTTGCTAATGGACAATATTAATTTATGAGGCAGAGATAATATTAGCTGCAGTGGGGCATTGGCTTAGGAGTTTTTCAAAGGATGAGAACTGTCACAAAGGAGAAAAACAAATTAAATACAAGTAGAGGAGATAGAAAGGACAAAGATATCAGTAAATGAAGCAGAGCCTAAATTGGCGCCATCAAGGATAATAGTTGTTCGATGAATGTTCAATGGAAATGAAGCTACAGAGTGGAAATTTTCCCTCGGTTGCTTGTGCTAAATGTGTGCTTCACTTCAGATTCCATGAATTCAATCTAATGGTTATCATGAACTGAAAATGATCATTATATTTATGCATGTTTCATTCAACAGATGTGGATTACATTAAAGCATCTCCAGATTTGGAAGGTGGTATACCCGGCTGGACCCCCAGGTTTGCACCACAGAACCTCGAAACCCTGGAAGCTGATGAGTATCAGTCAAACATCTACATGGGCGGCAGTCCAGTCATGCTCTCCGGCCACCAGGACAAAGCTATCAAGCAGGACAGGCAACATTCTGCATCTTCTACGAAAAAGAAGAAGAAGCGCAGCAAACGTTCGGAAAAGCGGGAAAGCAAAAGTACAATGGAGGAGCCACAAAATGAGTAATGCCTCCTCTCATGGTAATCTGTGTACTCCCGGTATCCAAGTCAGATCATCAGAGTAGGCACAAGGGTTCTGTAAATTAAATTTAAAGTCACATTTGGAAGAGATATTGTTGTGTGTACTCAAATGCTAACTTGTTGTCTTGAATGTTTTATAATTTTAGTTCAATGCTTTTATTTGGCTTGGCTCTATTTCTTCTGTCAGGCAACATTTGTTTCTTATATGTTCAGCTGTAAATGCACAGGAGTCAGTGAGAAAAACAAATTTAAAATAGTATTTTGTTAATGTGTGAACTAAGACAGTGACCTTATGAAAATGTATTTTCAGTTTGCACTCCCTAGTGTCAACCTATGGTCTGACTACAGGACAGATTAATTGTATTAAGATGAAAAGTTATACATTTGCAAATATTGATTAAATATCCAGCTGGAGAAGAAATCTAAATTGTCAAGAACTGAGTGAAGGCAAACATACACAAAATCTGTAATCTTTATGAAGCAGTGATTATTTTCAGTGCCATCATAAGCAATTTCATTCCATGGGAATTTGAATTTAACAGATCGAGAATTAATGCATGTTTTTTTTCATGTCTCAACAAATTGGGACTTGGGTCGAAGAACAGCATGTATACACCATTATTTTCATGGGTATTTTAACAGCTGACAACTGGATATATTTTTCTCTGTGTTCAAAGTTGAAGATAAGAATGTAACTGTTTTTACGTAACACAGAAATAATTAGTTGAAGAAGTTTCTTTAAGTTTGCGAGCAGGGCAAAGTGCACCACTGTGTATCTAACAAAATGTGGATGAAACAATAAACTGGCTTCAGCTGTTCATCTTGGCTAAGTCAGACTGTGACTGCTTAATACTCTTCTGAATCACTTTGTGCGTTTGTAGCAACAGTAATCACAGAGGTTATTTCTTCAATCACCTGCGGCAACTATGCATTTTGTTACATTTGTACCAAAGGTGGCTTCCTTTCTCAATGACATCTAATGTAATCTTTTATGCTTAGTCTATTTTCAGATGTATTCTGTTTTTTGCATGTTTAAGTAAACGTGATCAGGACAATCTTTACTATGTATGTGGTTATTAATGAGTCATCTTTTCACCACTCAGTGTACAACTTTACAGCTTTTTGCACACCGATAAGCACGCTTTCCAACAAAGTAGCTCATTATTCACTCATTGATGGCAAACACATTTACTCTTTTTAAATACTGTTAACAATTATGTGAAATCTACATTTGAATTATTTGCTGTTTCAAAATATATTGTTGATCAACAATAAGGCACTTTGAAACAAAAACAGAAAATGCTGGAAATGCCCAGCAGGTCAGGCAGCGTCTGTGGATGATGAAAAAAAAGTTAGTGTTTCAGGTTATAGACCCTTCATTAGAACTGGAAAATGGAAACACAAATTAGTTTCAACCTGCAGAAAGGGCAAAGGAAGAATGGATTGATCAAAAGCAATATCTCTGATAGAGTGAAGTCAAGATTGCCTTGGGGCTGTGCTGGTGAAGTAACATTGCAGGGCACCGAATTGTGAATTATCATGGAGATAGCGCAGCGGTAGAGTTGCTGCTTTACAGCGAATGCAGCGCCGGAGACTCAGGTTCGATCCTGACTACGGGTGCTGCACTGTAAGGAGTTTGTACGTTCTCCCCGTGACCTGCGTGGGTTTTCTCCGAGATCTTCGGTTTCCTCCCACACTCCAAAGACGTACAGGTATGTAGGTTAATTGGCTGGGTAAATGTAAAAATTGTCCCTAGTGGGTGTAGGATGGTGTTAATGTACGGGGATCGCTGGGCGGCACGGACTTGGTGGGCCGAAAAGGCCTGTTTCCGGCTGTATATATATGATATGATATGATATGATAAGGCATTAATGCCTATCATTACTGATTGCAGCATGTGGGTTAAGAAGTCAAGGATTCATTTGTAGAGCAGCTTGCTGAGTCCTACGTCCAAGAGATAGGTATTGGTTTATTATTGCCATGTGTACAGTGAACAACTTTGTTTTGCATGCTATCGATGGATATCACAGCATACATGAGTATATCATGTAGTGTAAAATAAAATATGCACAGGGTAGAATATGATGTTAAAGCTACAGAGAAAGAGCAGACAAAAAAAAGTTCAAAGACCACCATGAGAGTTTGGAAGATCGGGAATATATCGATATTTGATAAGAGGTTTGTCAAGAGTCAGATAACAGCTAGGAAGAATCTTTGAGATATCGTGTGCCTTCAGGTATTTGACATCTGATCCACAGGGAATAATGTTCATAAAATAGGAAATCACATAACCAAATTAATTTCAAATCAGTGAACTAAATTTCAATCAGAGTTTTTGGACTAAATAAGCATACCGTATGTTTCTTTAAAAGTGATGAAGCAGCTTTTCTTTCATATATTACTGATGTTATGTTCATCATGATACGACATATTATGAATTCATGCGGACAAGCAAATTTCCTGATTCATTCCTTTATTTATGCTTAATTTTGCAGTGGGGATACTATCCAGCTTCAATGTTCCCTCTCCAAAAATGTTTTATATCTAAAATAGTATTTACCACTGAGAAGCACATGTAGCATTTGGGGTGTACATACATATTCAGTGAATTTTACTATTAGTTTATTCATACATATAAATAAATTGCAGCTTGATATGAGACTGATGATAGCTAATAATATTGAGCAAAAAACAAACTGCTGCAGGTATTCAGGGGGCCTAACAGCAGCATCTGTGAAGGGAAATGGAGAGTCAAAGTTACAGGTCGAGATTCTCGTCCCAGTCCAGTTGAAGGGTTTTGACCCGAAATTTCAACTGTCCTTTCCATCTACGATGATGCATTGAGCTGCTGGATCCACCAAGCAATTTGCAGAAACAATGAACTGCAGATGCTGGTTTACACAAATGGCCACAAAGCGCAGGATCTCTGGAGAACATGAAGAGGTGACATTTCAGGACAGGAAGAAGGGCCCCGGTCAAAAACGCACCTTCAGAGATGCTGCTTGACCTGCGGAGTTACTCCAGCACATAGTTTCCTTTTGTGTCCATCGGCAGTTTGATTTTTTTTCCAAACCCACAGCAACTGCAGTCTCTTGCATCTCCATTTTGCACCCACGAGCATCTCGTATAATATGATCCTTTAGAAAAGGAGAGGGGAAAAAAATCAAATTGATTTGTTAGGTAAGGATTGTTAATTTACATGTCGGCCCTGGGCTAATTTTGTGCATTCTGTCAAAGAAGAGTGCTTGATTATGACAGTATGAAATCAATTTCAGAATGCTAAGACCCAGTTTGTGATAGTAACTATTCTTTACAAACTACCTACTTTGATATTTTGCAAATGTTTTGACATAAATTATTCTTTCTTCACCACTAAAAAAGTATTCAGATGAATGACAGATCAACGGGGTATCTGGTTAACAATTATCCCAGTTTGATATTTATGAGAAAATTCACTGCTTTATAAATAAGACTGCTTGCAGTTTCAATTTAAGAAAATTGAAACAATGCAAGCTTTATACAACCACTTTTGGCTCGCAGTCAACAGAACAACTGTTATAAATGAGCAGACATTGGAATTATTCTCTAATTGTTTAGTTTAGAGATACAGCATGGAAACAGGCCCTTTGGCCCATGGAATCCATGCTGACCATTGATCACTCGCTCACACTAGTTCCATGTTAGCCCACAATCGCATCCACTCCCCACACTCGAGGAGTAATTTATAGAAGCTAATTGAATTACAAACTCAGACATCTTTGTGATGTGGGGAGAAACAGGAGCACCCGGAGGAACCCCATAAGATCACAGGGAGAAAAGTGCAATCTCCATTCAGACTACACAAAACTGAAAATTATTTCATCACAATTGATTGGCTGCCATAATTCTGAAATGCATTAGGTCATTCAAAGTTATCCTTACTGGACATTACTTGCAAATGCATTTTTATTTCTGAATCATTATACAATCAATCATTATATATTCAAGTGTTGCCAAAAAATAGGTATCTGTATGGTAGAACCTTTGCAGGAAATTGCATCGTGCTGCATTGTTCTACAAAACATGCACTGGAGTTGCCTTGCATGATTATCCCAAACCAGTCGAACCCATTGCACATTACAAATGGAACTCGGAGCCGCACAGTGGCACAGCAGCAGAGTTGCTGTCTTACAGCACCAGAATCCCGAATTCGATATCGACTACGGATACTGTCTGTAGGAGTTTTTACATTCTCCCTGTGACCACGTGTGTTTTCTCCAGGTGCTACGGATTCCTCCCACACTCCAAAGACATACAGGTTTGTAAGTTAATTGGCTTTGGTAAAATTTGCAAATGTCCCTAGTGTGTAGAATAGCGCTGGTGAAAGGGGTGATCGCTGGTCAGAGTGGAAAAGGTGGGCCAAAGGGCCTGTTTCCATGCTGTATCTCTTAACTAAACTGAACTAAACCTCATTACATTTTGCAGCATCCAGGCAATGCTATCTACAGAAATGCTGTACAGTAAAACTCTAATAGTTTGGCAGCCATGGGAGTTTGAAAACCTGACCGCATCTCTCAAGCAAAGGTACTCAGAGTTTCTAACTGGTCCTGAGGAACGAAAGCGAGCTGGCCAATTTTACTGGCAATCTAAAGGATAGAAGGGATGTGTCCACTGCCCATGAATGGAGAAATCTGTTGTAATACCCTGAGGACCGCAAGCAGGAGATGACAACTAATATCAATGGCAAATGTGCAATGCTAGAGAAAAACATTGACCATATATCTATGTGTATGGTAGAACCTTTGCAGGAAATCGCATCGTGCTGCATTGTTCTACAAAACATGCACTGCAGTTGCCTTGCATGATTATCCCAAACCAGTCATATATCAGTCTGAAGAAGGGTCTCGACCCGAAACGTCGCCCATTCCTTCTCTCCTGAGATGCTGCCTGACCTGCTGAGTTACTCCAGCATTTTGTGAATAAATACCTTCGATTTGTACCAGCATCTGCAGTTATTTTCTTATACTATCTATGTGGGCATGTTTTTTTACAAATCATGAATCTCATCTCCAGACAACAGCAACATTTGCTTCAAACCCTGTTCAATGCTCTGCACCTCCATCAGACCTACTTAACCAAAAATGTCTTGCCAATCACTATACATGTCTTAACAATTGTGTCCCTTCACAGCCTCAGAAGCTTACCACTATTAAATATACTGTACATTCACTTCTCACAGCTAAATACAGGCATCTGATATATTTGTCCCATGGCATATACATTGCACTGACCTACAAAAGCATTGTCACTAATACGCTTTATTCTTTCTTGCAGGATTCTTGTTATCAATAGGTTTCCAGTGAAAATAGTCTGGTGGTAATCACTTTGGTGTCCATGGGTTCAGTGGTATGGGGAAGACCATGCAGGCTATTTGGGGAAACTGCCTTAATAGAAATTGTGTCCTGTGGGATACACAGATAATTAGCAATCATGGGGTATGCTCATAACTAATGCGATTTCATTCTGACATTCCACACAAGATTTAAGTAGAAACCAATCTTGGCATTTGCAACAGATCCACAAAGGGCCTCTTATCATTGCTTTATATTTTTGACATTCATGCTGTTCTTTGACTTCCTATTTAAATTTTTCTTCTCTTTTGTTTACATGTCTCCTTTGCTTTCCTTTTGTGTGGTGCATCACACATAGCTACGATATGCACAATGCAACAATCAGTGATGAACTGATATCCCATGACTACATAATGCAACCAAAGTAACTCAAGCTTGTGAAACATTGGTTCACAATCTCAATAATTGTTTCCACCATATTCTACACTTTTATGACTAGCTCTGCAAATAATTTCTTGGGCTTAGTCAACTGCATGCAACACCTAGCGATACTTGAAATTTGTAATTTTTAAGATAATTGTTATTCCCTGTGCAAAACAACTTCTTCCAACTACGTCAGAACAGTCAGACAGACATCTGAGGAGTCTCCGATGGAACAATAGAAGAAGGAGCAAGCAGTGCCAGAATAATCCAGCGCTGTTGAAAATAAGGCTGTGACAAAAGATATATACATCCATCTGGTAAGGAACATGAAAAGTTTATCCATGACTTTTGTATTTGGACATTTTAGAAGAATTCTTGTTGATTCTCGATGAAGTTCCAAGATATAAATTATCTAATAATTTATATGATGTGGAATTTGGAATCAGTTTGATTGTTTGTTACATCAGATTAAGGCAGGGAAAATATTGATTAGCTGTGCTGATGGCGCAATCAAATTTATTGTTTCCAACCTTGAAAATTTTCTACAGTTCAATGAAAATTAGTTCAATCTTTTCACTAATCAGCATTTAATATTATTTTCCGAATATGACGTAAATAAGACTGGATAATGAAATTTCACTGTATCATCAAGATATATTGATCAATTTAGTTGCAATTTTCCATTTAAAATAATAGGGAAGAACCCTAACCCAAGAGGGCAGCACGGTTGTGCAGCAGTAGAGCTTTGGCCTTACAGTGCCAGAGACCCGGATTCGATTCAGACTATGCTGTCTGTATGGAGTTTGTAAGTTCTCCCTCTGACCACCTGGGTTTTCTCCGGTTGTTACGTTAATTAGCTTCAGTAAAAAAATTGTAAATCACCCTCAGTGTTTAAGATAGTGTTAATGTACAGGGTGATCTTTGATCGGCACGGACTCGGTTGTGGTGTTGGATTCATTATGTCCATCTGAGACAACAGATGAGTCTTGGTCTTAACCTTAAGATGGCCATTGTCATTGAATCTCATAACATGCAAACCTAATTCATCCATGCCACCTGAGGTACCCATCTGAGCTGTACAGGTTTGTAAGTTGATTGGCTTCAGTAAAAAAATTGTAAATCATTCCTAGTGTTTAAGATAGTGTTAGTTCACAGGATGATCTCTGGTCGGCACGGGCTCGGTAGGCCAAAGGGCCTGTTTCCATGCTGTGTCTCTAAAACTAAAAAGTATCCATCTAAAATCGTTCAGATATTTTTTCTGTTCAGTCATTTGAAACCTATTTGTGTAATTCAATAGTTAACTATTTTTCAATATGAAATCAGGAGCAAAATGAGCTGTAACCAAGACTGATTTCTCATGCGTGGGTGTTGCTTAACTACAATTTAACGTTTTAAGTATGCTAATAAGGATAGATTCTTCTCCAGCGAACCAAGCTGCATATTCAATCACGCGGAATGCAGTAATTATCTACTGATCCTTCAACTAATTTCCAGCTATTTTAAGTATCCCTTGACCGTCTCCCTAAGATTTTCATTTCCGTGCAATGTGGGAATAAGTGGACTGGCAACGATGCACCTCACATATTTTTCTTTGTTAATTACTTAAGTGTAAATCCTGGATTTCAAAAGCTTATGGTTGTTTATGGTTTATGTGTAACCACGTACAGATTTTGCATAAGATATGTAATTTTTTTATTCCAGTCACAACAAAAACAAATATTCAAAGTCACGGTATTTATATGTCCACTTATGCAGTCGAACAAGGAATACATTTGATCACCATATTAATTGTGCTAAACCGTTGTTTGTGACATTGTAGTATTGCATGAATCAGCATAAATAAAATATGAAATATCTCAATGCAATGTATTTCTTGATCTTTTTTATTTAATGAATATAATAAATGTATATTTGTTCACTTTTTTAATTTGATTTGAATAGTATACCAATTTTCCAAGAGAAATAGTTTCCATTTGTAAAGTTCTTATGTTTGGTCAATTATCTTTATAATATTGTTATCATCATTAAATGTTTCCCAATCAAATCTTCAGGCTTTGCTATTCAAAATTCCTGTTGCAGAGCAAGTTACTTACTCCTTCTTTCTTCCCTATTTGTTATGTTTTTAATGCATGTCTGCACATAAAACTAGAAACAAAGAATTGCGGATGCTGGTTAATACACAAAAGAACACAAAGTGCTGGAGTATCTAAAACAGGTCAGGCAGCAACCCTGGAGAACATGGATAGGTGACGTTTCAGATCGAGACCCTTGAATTGAAAAGTCATCTCTCCATGCTCTCCAGACATTCTACCTGACCTGCTGAGTTACTCCAGTATTTTGTATCTTTTTGTGCATTAAAAACTGCTTTGTGCCTGTTTATGAATGCAAAGAGAATTGAATCTATTGCATAGAGGGGAAAATATTTGAGAACTCTGCTTTTTGATCTGCATGGACACTGAAGATCGTTGAGAAGGGAGTGTACCTATTGTTCCCTTGTCCAAGTAAAGGTCAGTACTATCACTTTGAATGAGTTGTTCCACATATTGAAACTGCACCACTTTAAAGTATATCTGAGCAAAACATTTTCTCTTCACATGTGCATGAATAATAAATTACAGGAAGATCTTTATCAAATAATTACTGAGACCATTTTAATTGCAACACAGTTGTAGATATTTCTATTTCTATTTCAGAAGTGACTATATTCTCCATTTTCCTATTGTGTTGAGAGGAGAAATGCAAATGTCTCTGTGGTGCAGAAAGCTGATGCTGGAATAATCAAAATTGGCGGAATGCTGAGAAACATCCCTGTCAAGAAAATTTAAAGTGGGCAATGGATATAACCAAAGGTCTCGTAAAGAGCTGGAAGACATCATGCCTGAATCGTTATTCGTTGCTGCTAAGATAAATGTAAGGTTCACTTATTTCTCATTAGTGAAATGCCAAGAGTGTAACCACAAAGCATGTTTTCTGTATGGACAATAATCTTCAAACTTAGTGAAATAAATGTGCTCCAGCTTTCATAATAAATGCTTCAGAAAAATGAGCACATAGGAATATAATACTTTGTAATACTGGTTTAACATTTGTTCATGTTATCAGGTACATTGAAGGAAATCAAATAGCAATTATGGAAACCAGTTTATTGTTAGAATTTCTCAGCCTAACTTCAGCTATTTTTAAATGAAATTTTATGATTAAATTGCACACTCCTTTTGCATTAACAAATTATCCCCGCACAGATGATTTGTGTGCTCAATAATAATTGAAAATTAAATGCAGTTGCAGGAAATCTGGAATAAAAGACAAAATAAAAATAAGGACAGGTTTGGTGTGGATCTCTTTAAAATGGAAGCCTCCCAAATGGCATAACACCTATCTATTTACATTTATTTTCAGGACAAATGCCAAATTTATTCATATATGCATAGAAAGAATGATTTCACTGTTACATTGTGGAACTATATTTTTAAAAAGATACATTGTTTTTAATAATAGTGGAGTAAAGCTCAGAAAGAAGTTAATATTGAAAAATAAACTTTCACAATGATTTTGCATTGAGCATATTTTGTATTTTGACTATTTTTAATAAATGTTTTCAAGTAAATGTTTCAATAGTTTTTCATGTGCTATAGTTTGTAAAGTACTTGCCACCTGAAATAAAATGTTATTTTTCTTTGCCGTTTCTCCCATATTGTGTTCCTGTGCGTGTCTTGTATTTTCTTAGCAAAAGTGAATATTGCAGGTTATGTGCAACTCAGCAAGAGTTTAGAGAAAAACATTCTAACCTCTTTGTAAATCATGCATTGTGTCAAAAGCATTTGAGCCTCTGTAGTTTCTGAGGGAACAATGAATGCACAAAGCAATTTTAAGCCATAACAAGATTTTCTAGTTACTGATTTTACCAGCACTGATGGATTTTACAAGTAAAAGAGATTAGTATAGACCAGAATGATTAAGCACAGAATCCTAAATGATAATTATTTTGTGCTATCAAGAAAAACAAAAGCTTTGAAAAATAATTTCAGACTGATGTGAGCAAAATATTAGTCAACAAGTCCCTGCATGTTAGATTGTTGTTGCAAGAAAATATGAATGTTTTAGAAACAAATTAGACTCTGGAAATCATCTAAGAAGGACCCATGAGAAACACGCATCAGATTAGCGACCCGTGGAATCTAGGTTAATAATAATTAGTCAAGTAACCTTCTTCACCATTCAGTGAGATTGAACGAATGCTATATCTGGTCCACTGTTCAGTCAGATTGAGCTAATCCTATACTTGATCCACCTTTGCACAGTCTACACATATTTGCCCAAAATGAATCAAATATAGTTTTAAGCATACTCAGTACATAACATCCACATTCTTCTGTGCACTGAGTAAAGAAATGTATGCTCATCGCAGTATCTACATAATTAGCCATCCACTTTGCAAATGTTTCCCAACTCTTACAAAGAACATAGAAGGTATATCATCGAACATAGAGCATAGAACAGTGCAGCCCAGGAACATAGCCCTCGGCCCACAATGTGTATGCCAAACATGATGCCAACTTAAACTAATTATTTTTGCGACAGGTGATCCCTATCTTTCCATTCCTTGTGTATCCATGTACCTATATAAAAGCTTCTTAAATGCCTCTATCATGTATGCTCTCACCATCACCCCTGAGAAAGCATTATAGCCACCAACCACAATCTGTATTTGCAGATGTTCTACATCATGTTCAGGAAATAATTGTTTCTTTAGACCTTAACTTTTATGAGATAAATGGAATGTGGAAACTCCTGGTAAATGCATGTCTTTGCAATTTCCATTTGAGAAGCTGGGAGATGTTCACATGCCCACAGTGCTGCCATGATAACAGGGTATAATTACAGTATCATAAACTCACATCAGCATTTATTGTTTTCAACATGGAGATGAATGTTAAAGATGTTAAAGTGATAGGGATTTTCAGCACTGAACAAGGGACTTTCATCCCAAGTTTGTCCATGGTCCCCAAGGCACTTTCTTGAACTACTTTCTTACCTACATTTGGGCAATATCCCTCTACATCTTTCCTATTGGTGAAGCTGTTCAAATGTTATTTAAACATTATAATTGTATCTGCCTCTGCCAATTCCTCTGGCAGCTTGTTCCATATACTGTCCACCGTCTTTGTGAAAATCGTAGCCCCCAGGTCATGCGTTAATCTTTCCCCTGCACCTAAAATCTATACCCTATATTTCTGGACTTCCTACCCGAGGAAAAAGACTGTGACCATCTATCTTATCTATGCCTCTAGTGTATTTATAAAGATAAAGTGCATAAGGTGACCTTTAGCCTTCTTTGCTCCATGGCAAACTTGCCAAATAAACTCCTCACCACCATATTTACATGTGTAGCCACTTTCAAGGCACTATGTACTTGTACTCCTTATTCTGCATATCTCGAACTCTCTCACTTACTATGGATGCCTTAACCTTGTTTAAATTCCACACTTTGCACATTCATCACTTTTCACATTTTAAATCCCATCTGCTATTCCTTTGCCCATGTTCTCAGTTGATCGAGACACTTTTGTAACTTTAGACAACCTACTTCACTGTCCACCATACTACAGTTTCAAATGCCCTCTTACTAATTGTGCCACCGACATTCTCATCAAAATCATGAATGCATTTGACAAACAGCAGGGGACCTAGCGTTGACACATTATTAGTTACAGGCCTCCAATTTGATAAACGACCCTCAATTGCCACGCTTTGATTCTTTCCATCAATCCAATTATGTTCCAATCGGATAGTTCACCCTGGATCCCATGTGATTTCACCTTCTGGACCAGTTCACCAAAGCAGATTTTGTCAAAAGACTTGCTAAAAGTCACACTCACAACAAGAAAATTAACCAGAAGAAGAAAGCAATATAAAAACAATAATGTGTCACAATTGTTAAACTTCAAACTTGAACATTCCCAGCTCTTGAAAGCTAGGTCCTGATACAGAAAGTAGATCTGAAATGTTCTATTTCTTCCCCCCTCCCCATCCCCCCTCCCCGCCACACACACACACAGATGTTTATCGATCCGCTGAGTCTCTCCAGTAGATTGCTTGTCGCTCTAGATTCCGGCATCTGCAATCTCTTGCATCTCCTTCCTCTTGAACATTCACGCTTATTGGGATTAAATACATTAAGGAAGCTGGTCACCTAAAATATCTCTTAACGGATTCTCAATGCCTCGCATAACTGGTGCTGACAATAGATGTATATTGTATGTCACCTTATGTTCATTTCACTGGTCATTTACACTGCCTACTTGCAGCCTGCTATCTGAATTACCTATGCATTATAATTTGATTTAATCCTGATTAAAAAGGGACATTACTATGGATTTTCTTTTTCATTTTCCACATTCTCTACAGTGCAATGTTACTACAAGACTAAGAATCATTAAAGAAATATTTAGACAAGGACATAGATAGGATAGGTTTGGAGGGTTATGGGCCAAAAACAGGCAGGTGGGATGAGTGTGGACAGTACATGTTGGTTGGTGTGGGCAAATTGCACTGAATGGGTTGTTTTCCACGTTGTATGACTCTATAACTCTGACTGATTCCTTCCTACCGTCTCCATATACTCAAATGTCTCCCCATCAACAACTTGGAAGCATAAAGTCCAGAATGCTCTTGTAGCAATGTTACTGCTGACCTTTCTAAGGTTTACCTGTAAAATAAATAAAACGTTTTGTTCAGCAGATTATGGTTTTGTATCTTTGGTCAATGACTAACTTCACGTGGTTAGTTTGTTATGTGAGAAAAT
The DNA here is from genome assembly GCF_053455715.1 of Rhinoraja longicauda. Taxonomy (NCBI): domain Eukaryota; kingdom Metazoa; phylum Chordata; class Chondrichthyes; order Rajiformes; family Arhynchobatidae; genus Rhinoraja; species Rhinoraja longicauda. The sequence continues at coordinate 34,177,382 of NC_135966.1, forward strand.
CATCCTAATGCTGCATTGACAAGATAAATTCTGAATTTAGTTTTGAAATTTGATTCTCAATTTATTTTCATTTCTAATCTTTTATAAAAATAAACCACTTCAAATAGAAGTTATCATTAGTGTAGGTCAAATTGCAAAGAGACTTTTATAATGAATAGCTTTCACCCAATGAGCAATTACAATGCAAGATTTTTTCAGGAAATGATAATTGAAAAAAAAACTAGCAGATGCTGGAAATCTAACGTGAAGTAGCTGACGCTGGGAACACAACAAACCCAGCAGCATCTGCATTGATTAAGTTACCTGATGGGAATACTGGGCTGCTGATTTGCATTTTGTTAAAAAGGCAGTATTATCATTGGTAACAATGAAACTGAGAACTTAATACTGCTTTCTCTGAAGAAGTGCCTTGATCCAAAACATCACCTGTTGATTCCCTTTTGCACATGTTGTCTGACACACTGTGATGGAGTCATAGAAACAGGCTTTGCACCCCAATTTGTCTGCGCCAACAATGATGCCCCATCTACACTTGTCCCACTTGCATACATTTGGCCCATATCATTCTAAACCTTTCCTATCCATGTATCTATCCAAATGTCATTTAAATGTATACCTGCCTCCATTACCCCTTTTGGCAGCTTGTTGCATATACCCACCACCTTCTGAATTTTTTCCAGCACTTTCCAGCATATTTGTTAAAAATTTCAGCATCTGTAGTTCCTCCATAGCTTTGTATCTCATTCTTAACTGAAATTGTTTACTTGGATACATACATACATAGACAATAGGTGCAGGAGTAGGCCATTCGGCCCTTCGAGCCAGCACTGCCATTCAATGTGATCATGACTGATCATCCACAATCAGTACCCCGTTCCTGCATTCTCCCCAAACCCCTTGATTCTGCTAGCCCTAAGAGCTCTATCTAACTCTCTCTTGAATGCATCCAGTGAATTGGCCTCCACTGCCTTCTGAGGCAGAGAATGCCACAAATTCACAACTCTCTGTGAGAAAATGTTTTTCCTCATCTCAGTTCTAAATGACTTACCCCTTATTCTTAAACTGTGGCCTCTGGTTCTGGACTCCCGGAACATCGGGAACATGTTTCCTACATGTAGCGTGTCCAATCCCTTAATAATTTTATATGTTTCGATAAGATCCCCTCTCATCCTTCTAAGTCGCTCCATTCTTTCATCATATGACAGTCCAACTATCCCGGGAATTAACCACGTTAACTTACGCTGGACTCCCTCAATAGCAAGAATATCCTTCCTCAAATTACGATATCATAACTGCACACAATACTCCAGGTGTGGCCTTAGCAGGGCCCTGTCCAACTGCAGAAGGATCTATTTGCTCCAATACTCAACCCATCTCATTATGAAGGCCAACAGGCCATTAGCTTTCTTCACTGGCTCTTGTACCTGCATGCTTACTTTCAGTGACTGATGAACAAGGACACCCAGATCTCGTTGTACTTCCCCTTTTCCTTACCTGACACTATCCAGATAATAATCTGCCTTCCCGTTCATGCCACCAAAGTGGATAACCTCACATTTATCCACATTATACTGCATCTGCCATGCATCTGCCCACTCACCCAACCTATCCAAATCACCCTGCATCCTCATTGCATCCTCTTCACAGTTCGCACTTCCACCCAGCTTTGTGACATCTGCAAATTTGCTAATGTTACTTTTAATTCCTTCATCTAAATCATTAATGTATATTGTAAATAGCTGCGGTCCCAGCACCGTATTGCAGCACCCCACGAGTCACTGTCTGCCATTCTGAAAAGGACCTGTTAATCCCTACTTTTTGTTTCCTGTCTGCCAATCAATTTGCAATCCATGTCAAGACCCTACCTCCAATATCATGTGCTCTAATTTTGCCCACTAATCTCCTGTGTTGGACCTTATCAAAGGCTTTCTGAAAGTCCAGCTACACTACATCCACTGGCTTTCCCTTGTCAATCTTACCTGTTACATCCTCAAAAAATTCCAGAAGATTTGTGAAGCATGATTTCCCCTTCGTAAATCTTGAACTGACCAATCTTGTTTCCTTGGACCGATGCTGTTACTATTACATCTACATTACTATTACAAAGATGGCTATTACATCTTTGATAATCGACTCCAGCATCTTCCCCACCACTGATATCAAGCTAATTGGTTGATAATACCCTGCTTTCTCTCTCCCTCTTTTCTTGAAAAGTGGGATAACATTTGCTACTCTCCAATCCACAGGAACTGATTCAGGATCTATAGAACATTGGAAAATGATCACCAATGCATCCACAATTTCTAGAGCTTCCTCCTTGCATTTATTTAGCAGCCAGCCACCAAGAAAGCAAATCAGCTCCACCCCCTCAAACACAATTAACGATTGGCAGTAAAAATCTGGCATTATCATTGTTGACTTGCCTTCCATTTGAAAAAAAATCCAATCGTTGCATAATGTGAACTTTGACAGTGATTGTGACATTAGGAATATGAAATGACACACAGATTGTTCAATTGATAAATACTAACTGATCATCATATTCCCCTTGATCATGAGAAATAGGGAATGGTTCTATAGCTTTGACAAGAATGTGGCGTTGCATCCTTAACTGGTCACAGAGCACAGGCTTTGCTAATCTGTGCAACTCAGTGCAGCAAAGAAACCAGTGATGCCATAGGGGTAGCAAAACATTGTATTGATTATGTGTTTTTGAAGAACACGCAGTAATGGAAAATGTGCTCAACTTTTTGCACAATGAATTCAAGATTCCTATCAGGCATTTTCAGAAAGATACATTTTACAAGCTGCAAAGAAAAACTCTCAGCTCCACTATAATCCCCTGGCTCAGCCAAGCACATTTCAGATCCTTACCCGTGGGCTAAATTCTCATCTTTAAGCCAGCTCAGGTTCCAACTCAAAGGGATTTCAGTATTCTTTATTCAAGCCTGTACTGCAATATATTCCACTCAGAGCAACCGTTAGTATTTTATGTATCTATTGTGACCAATTCCTTTCGTGTGTCAGGGAATTATCTTTCTTGCTAGTGGCGTTCTGGATCAATTGTAACACCAAGAGGCACAACTGAGTTGCATCTCTCCTTCAATTAGTCGAGAAATTCTTTGCCTGGATGGTTTAACGTTAAGTCTGCAGACTTTCTTCAAAACCATGTATCTTACTCCTCAGTCCCTTGATATTCTTTTTGCCTCAAATTAATTTCTCCCTAACTTCAACTTTCTTTATACCTCATACAACATTTCAAGACAGATAAAATTGTGCCTGGGTGATTTTTGTTTCCATGGGAACTCATTTGCAAATGTTGCCAAGGACTTGTTGCCTAAAGCCTTCAAGACTAAAAGGAAACTTTGCTCAATAATGCATTGTTTTGTAGATGTGGTCCATTTTAACCTGTTCTTAACAGGATTTTACTCAGAGATTGCAGAAAAGCGATAAACACCTTCAGTGTGAATGTGAATGGCAAATTCACTGCAATATATTAAAATCAATTTCATTATTTTACCAAGGCTTTAACTTGCAAAACTTTCAGCAACATAAAGTCGAAAGGGAAGTTTGTGATTTACTTTTGGTACATTCAATACTGAAGATTTAACTGAAGGAAGTGTTGGTTCAGTTTATTTCTTTACAGATGACACCCGTCCTGTTAAATATATGCATTTTGTTTTTCGTTTTAAAAATATTTGCCTATTTTATATTTTGTCTGAATGCAAGTAATTAACATGGCGAACATGTAATCAAGAGGCTCACAACTAATATTTCACCACGATTCCTTAATTACATAATTCTTGCCTGAACATTTTGGCAGTATAGTATTTGAAATTTGACTTCCCTTGCTTTGCAGACCCAATCTGTTCACTTCATGCTCGTGGTTCCGTTTAAAATTTTATGCATTATATTCTAAGAGGAAGGTGAAGGTTTTAATTGCTTCTCATATCTGTATCATTCATATTGTGTGTAGTGCAGGCTGACATTTTCAGCGTTGATGACTGTCATTACAGAGAAGATGACGGAATTTACATATTGCACATTCACAATACTTGGTCCACCTGCCAGTTCATCCATCACTCTGCCACTCTCAATCTCAAATCCTTTAGCATGCACGCATCATTCTATCTGTACTTTACCCTTTAGTGCGGCGGATATGTAAAATTTATTCCAGTAAATGTAACTAATTCTTACCCCTAAAATATGTAACTACCAAATGCTAAAGTGATTATCTGGTACTCAGTGCAGAATTAATTCTAGTCCCTTCGGGAATTGTGCCAAAGGTCCAATGAAGAATATTTCAAGGCTCATTGAGTTTGGACATTGAGTGGGAACACTGCGAGCCAGTTTTCGCGTGAGTGCATTGTAATGAGTTTAATAAGTTAACTAAAAAAACCCAGAATATTGCAGATTCAGAATATCTGTAAAGCAATTTCAATAAGGTTTTATCCTATTTGGTACATATCACCTGATTGACCATATTCATTTTTAATACAGGTTATACGTTTCATTCTTTAAAAAAACCTTGACCTTCAGTAAACTTGATCACAATCAATGAAAATATATTATCCTCAATAAGCATTTTATATGGAAATCAAAATGTGAACTATTTGAAAACCGCGGAGATAGGTGAGAGTGGTGAATTACAACATTTCACCAAAGTGTGGAGAATCGATTATTAGGCTACAAGCATCAAATCGTGTAAAAAGCGAAGAATCTTCACATCTACTGCCTTCTTGCAGTTTGCGTGGACTGTGTCTTTAAGATACACCAAACATTACGCGCCGGATTTCGGGCTGGTGCTGTCCTCCACCGAGTACTGAAATGTGAGCGGAGAGCCTTCACACCCTCCAGACAAAGGAGCCACCTCCACGGATACACGCACACTCACACTCGGAGTCTGCTGTGCTAAATGAAATACAGGAGAGTATATTATCAGCACTGTGCGACCGAGTACATGGGAACGTCGGTCCCACAAAAGGCAACAATTCTGTATTCGGGATTGCTCTACCGAAATTACCCATCTGTTCGCCAATAGAATAAGTTACCAGTGAAGAAGTTACATCTGCGATTCTTGTTTTTTACTCATTCCTGCATCTTTCATCAGCAGACGGGAATATCTGCTGGACTGCGTGGAAATGTTGACTGGAAAGAGATCCTGGCCACTAACAAGGCAAGTGCTCTGTTTCATAACGGTGTCCTGTTTCACTGATTTGGTTTCTGGACAGATTCGCTATACAATTCCGGAAGAACTAAAACACGGGGCTTTTGTTGGGAACGTGGCTGATGATTTGGGTTTGGACGTTCGTAAGCTATCGGCCAGAAGGCTGCGCATAGTTACCGCCGCTCCAAAACAACATTTGGAGGTAAATTTGGGTAATGGCATCCTGTTTGTGAATGAGAAGATAGATAGAGAACAGCTCTGTGGTCCGAGCTTCAACTGTTTCCTGCATCTGGAAATTGTTATCGAAAATCCCCTTGAACTGTACCGTATTGAAGTGGAAATTATGGATATAAATGATAACTCCCCAAGTTTCTTGAAGAAGGATCTATCTTTGGAAATTATAGAGTCAGCTTTGCCGGGCACGCGTTTCCCTCTCGAGAGTGCACACGATCCCGACGTGGGTACTAATTCTATCCGGACCTACAGGCTAAGTCCAAATGAGCATTTTACAATCGACGTGGAGACGCGGAGCGATTACAGCAAATATGCCGAGTTAGTTCTGGAGAAATCATTGGACCGAGAGCAGCAACAGCTCCATCAACTAATTCTGACTGCCGTTGACGGCGGAATCCCAGTCCGATCCGGCAGCGCACTCATTTCCGTTATTGTGTTAGACGCCAACGACAATCAACCTGTCTTCGAGCAGACAACTTATAAAGTTTCTTTGGAAGAAAATGCAACAAAGGGTACGTTGGTGTTAAAACTAAACGCCAGCGACTTAGATGAAGGCTCCAACGGGGCGATAACATATTCCTTCAGTCGGCATACTCCCCCTAGAGTGCAGCAATTGTTTAATGTGGATTCCCACACAGGTGAAATTAGAGTAAAAAGTGGTATCGATCACGAGGAATTGGATAATTATGAATTCTATATACAAGCCAAGGATAAAGGCGGCCCATATGCAATACCTGCACATTGCAAAGTTCTAGTACGTATCCTAGATCTAAACGATAATGCCCCTGAAGTGATACTCACTTCCATGTCCAGTCCTGTCATGGAAGACGCGATGGTCGGGACAGTAATCGCTCTCATCAGTGTTACCGACATAGACTCCGGAAAGAATGGACAGATCGACTGCGTGATATCTCAGGACGTCCCATTTAAAATTCAGTCGTCCTTCAATAATCATTATACCTTGATGACATCCGAACCTCTGGACCGAGAAAAAGTCTCAGAGTACAATATCACCATTACCGCCACTGATTCGGGATATCCTTCCCTTTCTACCAATAAGACTTTACTGCTAAAGGTCTCAGACGTGAATGACAATGCGCCACGGTTTTCGAAGCCATCCTACACAGTATATGTCACTGAGAATAATCCACCGGGTGCCACTGTTTGCACAGTGACTGCACTTGACCCTGATTCTAATCAAAACTCTTATTTGTCCTATTCTATACTGGACCGGATGATTCAAGGATTGCCCTCAAGAACCTACGTTTCAATCAACTCCGATAATGGGAAAGTTTACGCGTTACGCTCTTTTGACTACGAGCAACTCAAGGAATTTCAAATCCAGATCCTAGCCCAGGATACTGGATTCCCGCCACTTAGTAGCACCGTCAAAGTGAATGTAGTTATCTTGGATCAGAATGATAACGCCCCCGTTATTCTGTCTCCGCGGCCAAACAACGGTTCAGCGGCACTTCAGACAGTCCGGCGAACTGTGGACCCGGGACAACTGGTGAGCAAAATAATTGCTACAGATGCTGACTCCGGGCAGAACGCTAAACTGTCCTATAAGCTACTGCAAGCCACAGATCCAACTCTGTTCAACGTAGCAGTCCATACAGGAGGGATAAGGACAACCCGACGTTTCGGGGATAGAGATGCCACTAAGCAAAGGCTTCTCATCCTTGTAAAGGACAACGGGCAGGCTCCACTTTCAGCTACCGCTACCATAATATTTTCAATAATGGACATCATCACGGAAATTCTTCCTGAAATCAGCAACTTGTCTGAAAATGCACAAGAGAATTCCAGCCTAACGTTCTACCTAATCATCAGCTTAGGATCAATCTCGTTTCTATTTATTGTGGCCATAGTTGTTATCTCTGCCATTAAATGCCACCAGTATAGGAATAATGTTCGCGACCGCAGCTCTCCTTTTGGGAATTGCTGTTGTCTTCGGCATTTCCATTCGCCAGATATTCTGAAAACATCCAACATAAATCTCCAAGTTACAGCGAATTCCAAAGTGCCGTCTGATTTTTTGGATGCGGGTGGAAATGGAGCTGCCTCACAGGCGTATTACTATAGAGTCTGTTTGACTCCGGAATCTGCAAAGAGTGATTTTACTTTTCTCAAACCGTGCAGTCCAGTAACATCGAAGGTCGGGAGTAGTAAGGGTGACACAAGTGGCATGGAACGGAATGCACTAAAATCTTTAAACAACGACGTGTCAGAGTCAAATTGCAAAGTCAAAGCCATTAAGTATCGTGAGTGGGATGGAAATGCAGCCAGTCAGGTGAGACGTTTGTTTATGGATTGACTAGACCTGTGCAATGTTACAGAATCCCTTTCTTATTTTTACATTTTCATTTCAACGAAAGGTTGATTTTAGTCCAAAAAGGATACAAAGTGCTGGAGTAACCCAACGAGTCAGGCAACATCTCTGGACAACATGCACAGGCGAGGTTTCGGATCGGGACTCTTCAGATTCTCAAGAAGAACCCCGACTCGAAGCATCACCTATCAGGTCTGGAGAAGGTTCCCAATCCGACAGGTCACTTATCCATGTTTTTCAGAGATGCTTCCTAACCAGCTGAGTTACTCCAGCACTGTGTATCATTTTGTGTAAACCAGAAACTGCAGTTCCTTGTTTCTATTATTCTTTATTTAAGTCGATGCATTGATTCGTGTTACACGTGACCTCTCTTATATTGCCTGTCCATCATGTGAATAAAGGTTTTTTCCTTCAGGAGTTGTGCTTGGTCAGGTGCATCATACAATTAATAGAAGTATTACATTAAATAATAGTTGGGCTGCTAAGTTGGTTTGAAAAGTTATATATGTGCTCCCATTTGAAACGCAGTTTCAGAAAGCAATGAGCGCTTTGTAGCGTGCGTAACAAGCGAGGCGTGGAATGGGGAAAAAGTGGCAATGAATATATTCTATTTAAAGTAGTTGATGGTGCAGAAATCCTTTTGTCTGCTTTTCATATGTCAGTGTGAATATGTGGTTTATAGTGATCTACCCTAGCTGGTTTCTTTGGAGGCTATGCTTAGAAATAACGATTCAATGTTTGGCAGCTATTTTGCCTGTTTCAGATTATTAAATAATTTCGTCATATAATTCGCTGCACAATGTTCTGATGATTGAGCAAGAAATATAATCGCTGTTCTTCAAGGAATGCGATTGGTAAAAAAAAAAGATATGTCAAAGGTGGGGAAAAAAATGGTTTCATTGAATTTTTGTTTTGCACTTTTGTGACTGAATCTCTAATTTCCAAATAGGTTGGAAATGTTTCACTCACTTACTACGTCAGTTGTTGAAGGATAAATTCAATTTACATTACAACATAGCTTCCCATAAACATACCTCTGTGGATTTTAATTGGTTGCTGATTGGTTGTATGCAAACGGTGTTGCAGCATTTTTCCGCCTACTGAGACGTGCAGCCATGAGTTCCTAGCCAGCTGCAGGGGATGGTGTCGCAAAGATTGATCTTCTCCATAGAGAGCAACGCGAAGCAAGTTGAAGAAGCTGTAGCAAATAGTGAACTGAATTTGAATGAAAAGAACCCCCACCGCAACATTATCAACCGATCCTCACACTATCATCGCCAGCTAACCGTGATCCCTGATCAGGGTGTAAATCTGTACATGCGGGGACGCAATGACCACTGGTTCCTCGCAAATGCCTTGCATGTTCGCAAAAGGTTGGCACACCGTCACATCCTACAAGTAAAACACTGTCACACGTAGTAGAGATGCCTCACTTCCAGATGGGGTCAATGCCTTCATGCATACTTTGGAATGGATAACAACAATAAATCTACACGATCACCCACCGCTTCTGACAACCTTGTGATCTTAGTCTCTGAGGTTGATGTTAGAACATTCTTCCAAAGGATTAATGCACAAAAAAACATCTGGCACAGAGGGCATATCTGTCCGAGTGCTGAAGATCTGTGTGGACCAATGACTGGAATACTCAAGGTCAATTTCAACCTCTCCCTTCTGCTATCTGAGGTTCCCATGTGATTCAAAGGGGCATGTGTCATACCGGTGCCCAAGAGGAACATGGTGACCTGCATCAATGCTATCAATCATTATGTCAACTATAATGACCTGTTTCTGGAGGTTCAGGATGGCATAAATCAACTCCTGCCCCAGAACCTCCCTGGATCTGCCTCGTTATCTATTGCCACAACCGGTAAACAGTAGATGTTATTTAATTTGCTCTTTGCTTTGCTCTGGGCCATTTGAATACTTTCATGCAGGATATACATTATCCTGCTATTCATCAAACACAGCTCGGTGTCCATTGCTACCATCCCCTTCAAACACATCACCGAGCTCCAAAACCAGGACTTCATTACTTCCCTTTCCTGCTGGAATATTGATTTCATCGTTGTGAGACCTCAATCAGTCCAGATCGATTGCATTACCTTTCCGCTGACCATGACCACGTGCACCTCAAGCGAGCATTCTGAGGCTGCTATTTTACTTTCTTTACACCCATAATTGCATGGCTAAGAACAATGCCAGTACCAACGAGAAATTCATCAATGACACAACCGTGGATGGCAAAATCGCTGATGGTGATGAGTGTACGGGAGATAGACAGAACACGTACTTGATTGATGGCCCAACAGTAACCTCTTTCTCAATGTCAACAAGAATAAATAACTAATCATTGAGTTCAGAATGGAGAAGCTGGGAATAACTTAACAGTTCGGCCCTTCGAGCCAGCACCGCCATTCAATGTGATCATGGCTGATCATTCTCAATCAGTACCCCGTTCCTGCCTTCTCCCCATACCCCCTGACTCCGCTATCCTTAAGAGCTCTATCTAGCTCTCTCTTCTAGGACATCCGAGATGTTCTTTATTATATGTGGTAGACTACCACCGTCAACCCCCCCCCCCCCACCCCCGCGCACACACACACAGTCATACATGGATTTCTCACCCGCTCTGTCTTCGCTAAATCCCATGGTTCTGCACTCGTTTCCCTACCCCCGAACGAAACACGGATAGAGTTCCCCTAGAACCTTCACGCCACCAGCCTTCTCATTCGACACATTACCCTCCAACATTTCCTTCGCCTTCAATGAGATCCCACCTCCGGTCACATCTTCCCACCCCCACCCCTTTCACCGTCCGCAAAGACGACTCCCTTCACAACTTCCTGGTTCACTCATCCTTTCCCACTCAAACAATACCCTCCCCAGATTATTTCCCCTGCAAACGCAGGAGATATAACACCTAATCCAATACCTGCTCCCTCGCCTCCATTCAACGATCCCAGCAGGGCTTCCAGTGAGACAGTGTTCATGTGCACTTGCTCTAACCTCATCTACTGTATCGAGTACTCCCCATGTGGCTTCTTGTACACCAATGAGACTCGTGACTGTTTCACTGAGCAGAATTTAACTCCCGTTCTTATTCCCATGCTAACATTTCTGTCCTGGTTCTACTCCATTGCCAGAGCGAGGCCACATGCAAACTGGAGGAACAACAGCTCTTTTTTCCGCTTGGGTAGCTTACAACCCACCAGCATGAAAATGGAACTCACCAATACATAACCCTCCCTTCTTTCCCAGACTACCCCAATCTCCCCCGTCCTCCTCCTCTCCCCTATGCGCCCCATCTGGACTCGCACCTATCCAACCCCCCCCCCCAACCCCCACATGCTCTCCTCTTCCATCTATATTCCTCCCTCTAGTTTCACAATTCACAATCCTTCTGTCTCACATCTTCTGTTTTCATCTCTGCCCTTTGTCCAACCATCTGCCTATCAAACAAATCTCTTTACCTCTGCTGGCCTATTACCTGTTAGGCTTTCGCCTGCCCCTCACCTCTTGCTATCACCCCCCCACTCCTGAATCAGTCCGATGGAAGGTCCCGATCAGAAAGGTCCCGTCACCTTGTTCGTCTGAGATGCTGCCTGATGGGTTGAACTGTTCCAGCGCTCTGTCTTCATTTGTAGACCTCTACTTTCTTAGTCGTTTACAAATGTTCAGTATGTCTTGGATTACACTTATGCACATGTATTACAGAAAGCATCCTAACTCCTTGCATCGTGGCCTGGTGTGACGTTTGCTACGCTCAGGGGCATTAGAGGTTGCAGAATAGTGGACTCAGCCCGGTCCATTAATGACACGATCCTTCTTTCCATGAAAAACATCTACATAAGAGACTACCTTAAGAAGATGGCATCTATGTGCAGGAAAGAACTGCAGTTGCTGGTTTAAATCGAAGGTAGACCCAAAATGCTGGAGTAACTCAGGCATCACTGCAGAGAAGGAATGGGTGACGTTTCGGGTCGAGACTCTTCTTCACACTGATGTCAGGGGAGTGGGCGGGATACAATACAATACAATATATCTTTATTGTCATTGTACAGGGGTACAACGAGATTGGGAATGCGCCTCCCATACGATGCAATAAATTAATTAGCTAGTCAGTATTAATTTAAACAACCTAATGAAACAAATTAGAACAGTTTTAAAACAGAATAAAGTGCAAGTTGATCTGTGCCGGTTCACTGTGCGATGTGACCATCCGGCTCAGTAGGACCGGTTCATAGCAGCTATGGCCCTGGGGATGAAGCTGTTCCTGAGTTTGGAGGTGCGGGCGTAGAAGGCCTTGTATCATCTGCCCGATGGTAGAAGTTCGAACAGACTGTTGCAGGGGTGTGAAGAGTCTTTGTGGAAGCTGGTGGCTTTGCTGAGGCATCGTGTGTTGTAGATGCCCTCCAAGGATGGTAGCTGTGTTCCGATAGTCCTCCGAGCTCTATGGACTACCCGCTGAAGAGATTTCCTCTCTGCCTCCGTGCAGCTGAGATACCACACAGGGATGCCATGTGTTAGGATGCTCTCTATAGTGCAGCGGTAGAAGGTCGTCAGCAGCTGTTGGGGTAGACCAGACTTTTTCAGTGTTCTTAGGTAGAACAGTCGTTGCTGTGCCTTCTTAACCAGCGCAGCAGTGTTATTGGACTATGTTAGGTCCTCTGAAATGTGAGTGCCCAGAAACTTGAAGCTGGACTCTCTCTCCACAATGTCCCCATTGATAAAGATCGGGGCATATTCCTCGTTGTGTGACTCACGGAAGTTGATGATCAGCTCCTTGGTCTTGGTGGTAATTAGGGACAGGTAGTTATCAGAGCACCAGTCCGCCAGGTTCTGCACCTCCGCTCTGTAGTTTGTTGAATATAGATAGAATATAGAGGGAGACAGTAAGACTAGTAGGAGAACTGGGAAGGAGGAGGGGATGGGAAGAGAGGGAAAGCAAGGGCTATTTGAAGTTAGAGATCTATTATCGGGATCCCCACACCTCTGTTCCTCTTCTCACTCCTATCTTCGATAAGAAGTACAGAAGCTTGACGCGCCACACCACCGGGTTCAGGAATAGTTACTTTCATACAACTGCTAGGTTCTGGAACCAACCTGCTCAATTCTAACCATTTCCTAACAAAATGAACAGGGCGATCCATCTTTTGTACTATCATGGACATTCATTTTTTTCTGATCGTGTTTTTGCAATCTTTTACCCTTCAGAATCTGTACGGGTTATTTGTATGTAATTCATATGTAATTTGTTTCATCCTAACTCTACGTGCCTGTGATGCAGCTATAAGCATAAATTCTCACTGTACCTTAATTGTGCAGATGTCGATACAGTAAACTCGATTAGGCATGCATTACCTTGAATATTGAATCGGGAATTGGTCATGGTCAATTGCACGTGGTAGTTTGATTCCAATCCAACGTTTAATGTTAATATCCTCCCTTTATCATGAGTCGCAGCCATTTTGCTTCTCCAACTTTAGTCTTCTGACAATTCTCTTGAGTATTTGCCAAATGTAAATTCCGTGTACCTATCCACAGGCACGATATTAAAACAAAGCCCATAAAATACACATGAATAGACAGCGCAAGGATGCTTCTTCCTTGGCGCTGTAGAAATATTTAACAATTTCATTGTTATTAGTTTAATGAGGAATACAAACCGATGCTGCTCATCTATGATTTTTCAATCATCCATGAGATGAGGACGTCGCTGCTAAAGCCAGCTTAAACTGTGCATGGCCAGCTGGCCATGGGAAGATTGTGTTCAGGTAACCTTTTAAACCTTGGCGATCGTTCTGGCGAAGAGTCTCGCACATATTATCCAAGAGGGCATAACTGGGTTTACAGCATTCACGATGAAGGGCAGTGATAAATGTTCAAAGCGGGATAACATTTGAAACACAAGAGACAGCAGATATTGTATCAACCATTATCTGCTGGAGGAACTCAGCGGGCCAAGCAGCAGCTGGGATAGGAAAGGAATTGTTGACATTTGCGCTCGAAAACTTGCACAAGGACTAAAACAGAAACTGGTCGGTATTGAGAGAGAGTGAATGCTAAGGCATGGTTCGATAAGTGACTTGTGGACAGAGGAAGGGTGCCGGAAGACAGATGGATAGAGTCAGGCAGTGAGGACGAACAGTGTTGGGAGACAGAGGCGGCCGGGTGATTGGTGAAGGCAGCACCGAAATAAAGACATTGAGGAGAATCTGGCACTGCTGGTGCTCCAATGTCCCTCCTTTGGTGGCAGCATGCATTGATTTCAGAAGTGTTGTACAGCACTTGGCCGTGTACAGTTCGTCATTGGTGGGAAGGTTGCAGCCAACAACCTTCTCAGCTGAACGAACGATCCGTTGCAACCTCCGGATGTCGTCCTTGGCAGCTGAACCAAACCAGACCATGATGGAGAAAGTGAGGACGCACTCAATGATAGCAGTATAGGATCGGACCATCATTGCCTGTGGCAGATTGTGTTTCGTCAGTTGCCGCAGGAAGTACATCTTCTGTTGGGCCTTTTTGACTGTGGAGTCGATGGTGCCCCCCTCCCCCCCCCTTTAAGGTCCCTGGAGAGATGGTTCCAAGGAACTAAAATGACTCCACATATGTGACTGCGGTGTTGTTGATGTTGAGTGGGGGGGGGGGGGGAGGGAGGGGAGGGGGACCTCTTCGAAAGTTTACAATTAGTTCCATTGTCTTAAGAGCATTGAGCGCCAGGTTGTCAGGGGGTATGGGGAGAAGGCAGGAACGGGGTACTGTTTGAGAATGATCAGCCATGATCACATTGAATGGCGGTGCTGGCTCGAAGGGCCGAATGGCCTTCTCCTGCACCTATTTTCTATTGTCTATTGTCTATTGTTGTTGCAATGGCACCAGGATGCCAGCTGTGTCACTTCCCGTCTGTAGGCAGATTCCTCCCCATTCTGTATCAGTTCAATTAGGGTTGTGTCATCCGCAAACTTGAGGAACATATTATGTAAAATATGTGCGAAGAAGCATCTGTGATTTGTTGAAGATGGCAATCCTTCGGATATTGCACCAAGGAACTCATGGAATATTGAGCTGAAAATCAGAAAACTAATTATTGCAAGCTTCTTTCCCCCTTATATGGCATTACTATAGACAAAGGAGAATACTCCTTGAGACATGGGAGGTTGCAGCTGCTGGAATCTTGAGGAAACCCCCCCCCCCCCCCCCCCAAAGTACTTGAAGAACTTAGCGATTCACGCAGCATCTGTGGAGGGAATGGGTATACCACATTTTGGATTGGGAATATTTGAGAATAGTCTTTGATCTCCGACGATTTTAACTTTAACGCTGCTTCTTGATAATGAACATTGTTAAATTCTACCTTGATGTAAACGGCAGTCAGATGCACAGTACCTCGACTAATTCTGCTACTTTATCCTCCTATAGAATAAAACGTCAGTGCGATGTAGGTCCACTGGTCCCGGGGAAAGTCAGTATCTATGTACAAATTGTTTCTCATTAAGTGTCACTTAATATTACTGTTATTTTCACATGGCAAAGCGTTGCTTGCCGATTGAGAGCAAATGTGAAGAGTGATAATTAGACGGATTTGATTTGTCCTAATGTTCCATGTGGATTTGTTAATATTGCCAGCTCTTAATTAACTGAGAAAACATATAGATGAATGTAGCGATCGTGAATAAAATTCAGCAGCTCCAGAGCTTTGACGTTGACTGGACCATATCCTTTGTTATATCCAGTGTTAGAACATAGAATCTTGGAACATATAATCATAAAACGCAATGCCAGATTTTTCAGTCCATTGTGTCTGTGCCAAATATACTGTCAAGTTAAGTGAATCCCATCTGCCTGCATGTTACCCATGTCTCTCCGTTGCCGGCATATTCATGTGCCTGTTAAACGTTACCAATATATCTTCTTCCAACAACCTTCCCTTTTATCGCCCACTTCCCCGAAACACGGCCAGGCACCTACCACTCTCCGTTTAAAATAACTGCACATTTTTAAAAACTCCCTGTGCCTTCACCTGTAACTTATGCCCTCTAATATTAGACATGGACATTTCCACCCCGGGGAAAAATAAACCCTGACTGTATATCATAACTATATGTTTCACTATTTTATAAATTTCTCTCAAGTCTCCTCTAAGCCTCTGACGCTCAGGAGAAAACAATCCAGGTTTGCTCAATATTTACTGGCAGCTAATACTGTTAATGCAGGCAATATGCTGGTGAACATCTTATACACCCTCTTCAGAAACTCCATGCACTTCCTACAATCGGGCAATCAGAATTGCATATGATACCCCAAATGTAGATCAACCAAAGTTTAATTCAGAAGCAACATACATTCTTCACGTTTATACTCAACGTCCTGACCAAAGAAGAAAAGCATGCCACATGCTTTCTCTTCCAACGTTTCCATATGTGTTGTCACTTTCAGGGAGCTATGGATATGCACACCAAGATCCTCCTGTAGTTCAATGCGCATAATGTCCTGCCATTTACTGTATTTTTTCTCCAAATATTTCATCTCCCAATGGGCAAAGCTCACATTGGTCTCGATTCAACTCCACCTGCCATTTCTCCACCTTACCTCTTCAACTGATCTGTACTATGCTGCATTCTTTACCTGCCTTCTGCACGAACTCCAACTCCAACAATATTTGAGCTACGTGCAAATTGACCTAACAGCCCGTTTAGATTTTTGCTGACTTGAACAATAGCAGTCTCAGCGCCAATGCTTGAAAAGCGCCATTCGTCACGATCCTCCAGTTATAGAAACTCGCAGCATCACCACATCCTGTCTTCCATTGCCATACCAATTATCAATTCAATCAAACGTCACCGTGAATCCCGGATGTCTTAATCTTCTCGATCAGCCTGTGAGTTAGGCAATTTGGCCAATTCATTAGAAAAGAACAGTGTAGGCCACTGCCCTCCCCTTATCCATTACTTTCATCATCTCATCGAAGCAATCAATCATTCCTCAGACTTGACCTGCCCCACAGATATCCATGCGGATTGTCCCCAAAAACCCCATTCTTTTCCAAATGAGTTTAAAACCTATCTCTAAATATCCTGTCCAATAGTTTCCCTATGTTGGATGCAAGGCTAATGGGCTGTAGTATGTTAGATGATCCATATTGGTCTTATAAACAAAGGAACAACATTTGCTACTCTCTAGTCCTTGTAGACATCGCCTGTGGCCAAAGCCCCAGCATCTCACCTATTGCCTCTCTCAACCTGAGTTAGAACCCAACAGGCCTTGGGATATATCCACCTTACTGTTTTCGAATAGCCAGCAACCTCCACTTTTTTAATATCAACATAGATTGATATATTAGCATACTCCACACTCAGCCCATTATTCTCCGAAAATTTCTTTTTGTCAATACCTACGCAAGTACTTATTTAGTACCTGGTTAGTTAGTTTAATTTATTGTCACGTGTTCCGAGGTACTGTTAAAAAGCTTTTGTTGCATGCTAGCCAGTCAGTGCAAACAGAGAAACGTGGAAAATAGGGGCAGGAGTAGGCCATTCAGCCCTTTGAGCCAGCTGATCATCCAAAATCAGTACCCCGTTCCTGCTTTTTGTTCCTATATCCCTTGATTCTGTTAGCCCTAAGAGCTAAATCTAACGCTCTCTTGAAAACATCCAGTGAATTGACCTCCAATGCCTTCTGTGGCAGAGAATTGCACAGATTCACAACCCTCTGGGTGAAAAAGGTTTTCCTTATTGCAGTCCTAAATGGACTACCCCTTATACTTAAACAGTGGCCCGTGGTTTTGGACTCCCCCAACATCGGGAACATTTTTTCCTGCATCTAGCTTGTCCAATCACTTAAGACTTTTATATGTTTCCATAAGATCTCCTCTCATCCTTCCAAATTCCAGTGAATACAAGCCCAGTCGACCCATTCATTCATCATATGTTAGTTTCGCCATCCCGGGAATTAATCTGGTAAACCTACGCTGTTTTCCCTCAATAGCAAGAATGTCTTTCCTTCAAATTAGGAGACCAAACCACCACACAATACTCCAGGTGCGGTCTTACCAGGGCCTTGTACAACTGCAGTAGGACCTCCTTGTTCCTCTACTCAAATCCTCTCGCTATGAAAGACAACACATGGCTTGGATGGTATAATGGTGTTAAAGGCAGAACTGTAGTCTATGAATAGGAGTCTGACCTAGGTGTCTCTCTTACCCAGGTGTTCCAGGGATGGGTGTAGGACTGGAGCGATGTCATCGTCCGTGGACGTTTTGTGGTGGTAGGCGAATTGCAGTGGGTCAAGGCCACTGGGTAGACTGGATTTAATGTATCACAAAATGCTGGAGTAACTCAGAGGGTCAGGCAGCATCTCAGGAGAGAAGGAATGAGTGACGTTTCGGGTCGAGACCCTTCTTGAGACTGATGTCAGGGGAGGGGGCGGGACAAAGATAGGATGCAGTGGGAGACAGGAAGACAGTGGGAGAACTGGGAAGGGGAGGGTAAGGGAGGGACAGAGGATCTATCTGGTTAGAGAAATCAATGTTCATACAGCTGGGGTGTAAACTGCTCAAGCGAAATATGAGATGCTGTTCCTCCAATTTGTGGTGGGCCTCACTATGACAATGGAGGAGCCCCTTGACAGAAAGGTCAGACTGGGAGTGGAAGGGGGAGTTGAAGTGCTGATCCACCGGGAGATCAGGTTGGTTAAGATGGACTGAGCGAAGGTGTTGAGCGAAACGATCGCCGAGCCTGCGTTTGGTCTCACCGGTGTAGAGAAGTTGACATTTGGAACAGCAGATACAATAGATGAGGATGGAGGAGGTGCAGGTGAACATCTGCCTAACCTGGAAAGACTGTTTGGGTCCTTGGATGGAGTCGATGGGAGAGGTAAAGGGACAGGTATTGCATCTCCTGCGTTTGCATGGGAAAGTACCCCTTACAACCGCAGGAGATGCAACACCTGTCCCTTTACCGCCCCCTTCGACTCCATCCAAGTACTCAAACAGTCTTTCCAGGTGAGACAGAAGTTCACCTGCACCTCCTCGAACCTCATATATTTTATCCGCTGTTCGAGATGTCAACTTCTCTGTATCGGCGAGACCAAACGCAGGCTCGGCGATCGTTTCGCTCAACACCTTGGCTCAGTCCACCTTAACCAACCTGATCTGCCGGTGGCTCAGCACTTCAACACCCCCTCCCACTCCCAGTCTGACCTTTCTGTTATGGGCCTCCTCCATTGTCATAGTGAGGCCCACCACAATTTGGAGGACCAGCATCTTATATTTCACTTGGGCAGCTTACACCGCAGCGGTATGAACATTGATTTCTCTAACTTCAGATAGTTCCACTGTCCCTCCATTTACCCCCCCCCTTCCCAATTCTTCCACTGTCTTCCTGTCTCCCACTACATCCTATCTTTGTCCCGCCCCCTCCCCTGACATCAGTGTGAAGAAGGGTCTCGACCCGAATCTCGTCAGCTTCTCTCTTGGGATAATGCCTGACTCGCTGAGGTACTCCAGCATGTTGTGATACCTTCGATTTGAACCAGCATCGCAGTTATTTTTCTGCATACTGGATTTAATATGTTCTATAACTAGCCTCTCATAACATTTCATAATGGTGAATGTCAAGGCCACTGGATGATAGTCGTTTACGTACGAGGTCTTCCTTTTCTTCGGCACCAAGATGATGATGGTCTTCTTGTAGCAGTTGAGTATCTCAGACGGAGAAGGAAGAGATGAAAAATGTCCGCTTATACTTCCGCTAGTTGGTCCGCGCCGACTCTCTCGGGCTCCACGCACAAATTCCCTCGTTTGTCTCTCAGAGATCCGATCATCTGCTTTGCGACTCTATTGTTTGCTATTTATGGAAAATAGTTTGGGGTTTCCCTTAATCGTGCTGATTGCAGACAGACATTTCATCCCCCACCCCCAGCCCTCCCGATTCACTGTTTAAGTTCTATTGTTCAATATGTATCCCTTCAGAGTTCGCTCTTGTTTCAGCTCTCTAAATCTTACCTATGCTATTTTCTTCCCTTTTGACTAAAATTATAACTTCAATCGTCATCCATGAATCCAAAACTTTGCAATTCTTGTGCTTCTTTCTCACTGGAACATGCCGGTTCTGAATTCTGATCATCTGGAGTTTAAACCCCCACATGTCTGACGTGGACATTCCCAATAACAGTTGCTTTCAATCTGCTCTCCGAAGATCATGTCTAAATATGTTGTAACTTGCCTTTCCCCAATTTGGCCGAAATCCCAGTTCCAGAATTATCCTTATCCATAACGATCTTAAAAGTTGTGTTCATATTTCCCAAAATGATCTCCCACTGAACCCCTAAACATCCGGCCAGACACATTTCCCAACGCGAGGTTCAAAATGGTATCTCCTCTGCTTGGAGTATCTACATACTGGGTTAGGTGGTTACACCTAAGAAATTACGCCCCATGTAAGTCCTTTGCACGAAGAAAGACGAACTCTATATTGGGGTAATTAAATGTATCCACCATAACAACCTTGTTGCTTTCTCGGTCTTACCATAATCCACATACTCATCTGTTCTTCTTGGTGGCTACTGAGAAGCGTAATTTCCGCCCAATTGTTTGCAGTTCACTTATTTCAGTTTTATCCGTATTACCTCAATGTACGAGCCCTCCAGCGTGTGCCCTCTGCGTGTTTCTATGACATTTCCCCTGATGAATAATCCCCAGTTATTTTACATCCCTTTCTATCGCGTCTGACACAACAACCCCCGGGTTATTAGGTCGCCATGCTGGAACCTGTCTCATAACCAAGATTCCCCAAATTATAGTTCCTTGCAACAAACTACGCTCCACGATTCTCTGCAATAATTATCGGTGCATTGAAATAAACATACTTCTCTACCCATTGTATCTAATCCTTTATAACCGTCACAATTGGATATGCCAGATTGCGATCTTTGATATGATCAATTTATTATCTCTAGTTTATTGCTTTTGCCATTTAGCATGCCCAAGTTTCTCCGTTGTTCTCCATTTTGGAATGAAGGCACATGAGAGTTTAGCGAGTTCCAGCAAGCAAAGATTTGTTTCCAATGTATGAAAGGGAGTATTTCTCACTCGCCTTGATGAACTTCGCAGATGCAGAATTGGGACCACATTCGGACATTTATTAATTCTCACTTTTTCACGATTATGAGTAATGTCCTTCATGTGCTCACTTTGGTGAGCATGATCTCATCATGATCTTTCTCCAACTCTTTGATATCCGTTCAATTCACTGCTCCATACCTACAATAGTTTGGTGACAACATTTATTAAAAGCTTCCGTAATGATTCAATACCGTACTCCCAATTCTGCAATCTACTCGAGTAAATCTTCACACAGACATATCTGAGATATTGTCTTTTCCTCTTTACCGAAGAATCCCATATATTAGATTAGAAGAGAAACTTACGAAAATGTCAGAAATCATTATTGGTATCATGAATATAAGTGACAATGGTCTGGACCAGAGTGAAAGGATGGCATTAATGAGGAAAACGAACATTTTGGGGGTAAGAAGAGGCCGAAATAATAGCTTTGCCCATTCTATCCTGTTCATAGTTATTGGGCGACTATAAAACTGGAGGGGCTAGAACGATGATTTTTTTTAGACACACAGAGTTCTGGGCAAGGGGAAGTTATAATAGCCAAATGGTTGGATCAAAGGCCATAGATAAAAAACAGAAGGTGTGAGGGGATTGAAGCTTTACACATTGTGAAGCCAGAGGGAAAAGTACGAGGCTGAGGGGAGTGGGGTGGGGGTGAGGGTGGAGGGGTTAAATGGGTGGGAGTCCTGGTGGAGCGCAGGAAAGGGAAAGGGAGGGAAAACTGCAGATGCTATTTTACAAAAAAGACACAAAGTGCTGCAGTAACTCAACGAGTCAGATAGCATCCCCGGAGAGCATGGATAGGCGTCATTTATGGTCGGGATCCTGCTTCAGAGACCGCAGTCAGCTGAGGCTGAGTCCGGTACAAAGGGCCAATCTTTTGAGGTCAGAGAGGGAATAATGAAAACACAACGGAGAATGCAACTGGAGAAACAAATTAGGAATGGACGATTGTAAAATGGGAACAAACATCGAGAAGTTTATTAGAATTTAGGAACTATTGAATTTTGCGATGTTTTCGTTTGGAAAGGCAATAAGAACTGCTGCAACCTTCAAAGATAGCGTGAACGTTAAAGTAAAACAGCGAACCAGGACATTTTTGTAATGAATGAATAAGTTTATTGGCCAAGTTTGTGCATATACAAGGAATGTGCCTCGGCGCTCCACTCACAAATGACAACACAAACATACAGTTAACAATTAAGAATAAAGCATAAGCACATAAAAACAATAAGGATACAACATTACCTACTAAGCATGTGGGTGAAAATAAATTAGAGCAAAAAAGAGACTGCAGACTTTGGTTATTGAGTAGAACTGCTACTCGTGGGAAAAAAAGCTGTTTTATGTTAGGCTGTGGCGGCTTTGACAGTCCGGAGTCGCCTTTCAGAGGGAAGTGCTTCAAAGATTTTGTGGCCAGCGTGAGAGGGGTCAGAGATGATCATGCCCGCTCGCTTCCTGGCCCTTGCAGTGTACAGTTCGTCAATGGGGAGAAGGTTGCAGCCAAAAACCTTCTCAGCTGATCGAACGATCCGTTGCAGCCTCCGGATGTCGTGCTTGGTGGCTGAGCCAAACCAGAGCATGATGGAGAAGGTGAGGACGGACTCAATGATAGCAGGAAAGAATTGTACCATCATTGCCTCTGGCAGATTGTGTTTCCTCAGTTGGCGCAGGAAGTACATCCTCTGTTGGGTCTTTTTGACTGTGGAGTCGATGGTGGCCCCCCATTTAAGGTCCCTGGAGATGATGGTTCCAAGGAACTTGAATAACTCCACAGATGTGACTGTGGTGTTGTTGATCGTGAGTGGGGGAGGGGAGGGGGAGCTCTTCGAAAGTCTACAATGAGTTCCACTGTCTTAAGAGCATTGAGCTCCAGGTTATTGCGATGGCACCAGGACACCAGCTGTTTAACTTCCTGTATTTGTAGTCATGAAGACCTTCGAAAGACTTGTGCTGTAGGCAGATTCCTCCCCATCCTGTATCAGTCCAATCAGGTTGTGTCATCCACAAACTTGAGGAGCTTATCAGAGGAGTTTGTGGAGGTGCAGTCGTTGGTGTAGAGAGAGTAATGGAGGGGAGCCTTGCGGTGCTCCTATGCTGAGGGTCTGCGAGTCCGAGATGTGCTTTCCTAGGCTCACATGCTGCTTCCTGTCTGTCAGGAAGTTGTTGATCCACTGACAGAAGGGTTCAGGCTCAGTCAACTGGGAGAGTTTGGAGTGTAGTAGCTCTGGCACACTGGTGTTAAATGCAGAGCTAAAGACCACAAACAGAATCCTGGCGTAGGTCCCCTTGCAGTCTAGGTGCTGGAGGATGAAGTGCAGGCCTAGGTTGAATGCGTCAACCACAGATCTATTGGCCCTGTATGCAATAGACAATAGACAATAAATAATAGACAATAGACAATAGGTGCAGGAGTAGGCCATTTGACCCTTCGAGCAAGCACCAACATTCAATGTGATCATGGCTAATCTTTCACAATCAGTAACCCGTTCCTGTCTTCTCCCCATCCCCCTGACTCCGCTATATTTAAGAGCTTTACCTATCTCTCTCTTGAAATCATCCAGCGAATTGTCCTGCACTGCCTTCTGAGGCAGAGAATTCCACAGATTTACAACTCTCTGACTGAAAAAGGTTTTCCTTATCTCCATTTGAAATGGCCCATCCCTTATTCTTAAACTGTGGCTCCTGGTTCTGGACTCCCCCAACATTGGGAACATGTTTCCTGCCTCTAACGTGCCCAATCCCTTAATAATCTTATATGTTTCAATAAGATCCCCTCTCATCCTTCTAAATTCCAGTGTATACAAGCTTAGTCGCTCCAGTCTTTCAACATACGACAGTCCCGCCATTCTGGGAATTAACCTAGTGAACCTATGCTGCACGCCCTCAATAGCAAGAATATCCTTCTTCAAATTTGGAGACCAAAACTGCACACAGTACTCCAGGTGTGGTCTCACTAGGGCCCTGTACAATTGCAGAAGGACCTCTTTGCTCCTATACTCAACTCCTCTTGTTATGAAGGCAAACTGTAGAGGGTCCAGCAGGGGTTTTGTGATGTTTTTCAACTGGGCCAGCACAAGTCTTTCGAAGGTCTTCATGACTACAGAGGTCAGTGCGACAGGCCTGTAGTCATTGAGACCAGTGATCCTTGCCTTTTAAGTACAGGGACAATAGTGGAAGCAGTCAGGGACAGTGTAGATCGGTGCCAGTTGTTCGGCACAGAACTTGTGGGTAGTGGGGGAAACATTGTCTGGTCCTGGAGATTTCTGGCTTTTCTGTTTCCTGAATAGCCTCTCCACCTCTGCAATATCTATTTTTGGAGATGGAGACGTGGCTCGACTGATGCTGGGCAGTGGACAAGGGCCCAGTCTGGAGGCAGGCTGTGAGTATGTGCAAATAGGTGAATGCAAAGGGGGGGGGGGGGTGGTGGGGTGGTGGAAGGGGCCAGTCTTTGCAAACTAGAGTCAGTCTGTGAGTAGGTGTGAATTGCTGCTTGGGGGGGGAGTGGGTGGGGAAGGGTCCAGACTTTTCAGAATGGAGTCAGTCTGCGAGTATGTGTGAATTGCTGCTTGGGGAGGAGTGGGTGGGGGAGGGTCCAGTTTTTACAAACTGGAGTGAGTCTGTGAGTACGTGTGAAGAGATGATTGGGGCATGGGGGGGGGGGGGGGCGGGGGGGGGGAGGGGATCCCAGGATTATGTTTCTGTATCTTGAACCTGCAGTAAAACTCGTTGAGGTCGTTGGTCACCTGACGATTGTCCAAGGAGCGGGGGTTTTCCTCTTGTAGCTGGTGATTTCTTGTAAGGTCCTCCAAACTGAAGCAGAGTCATTAGCTGAGAACTTGCTCCTCAACTTCTCAGAGCACCTTTCCTTGGCAGCTCTGATTCCTCTTCTCAGCTTGTACTTGGCCTCCCTGCAGTAGAGGTCTGTATCCCCGCTCCTGTAGGCCTCATCTTTTGACCGGCAGAGCTGTCTGAGTCCTGCTGTGAACCAGGGCTTGTTGTTGTTGAACCAGGTCCGGGTCTTCGTGGGAATGCAACTGTCCTCGCAAAAGCTGACATAGGATGTCACAGTGTCTGTGTACTCATCAAGGCTTGTGGTTGCTTCCCTGAACACATTCCAATCAGTGCAATCAAAGCAGGACTGTAGTTTTTCAATGTCCTTAACAGGATGCTTTAGGGTTTTAATGCAAATATATTGAGAAGATTTGTTTCTGGTATATGGATTTAAGCATAGGTCTCGTGTGCAATGGGAATGGACTCACAAAGCATTGCATATTTGAATATATGTGGGACACTAAATAGATGTGACTTGTGAAGGGTGGATTTTCAATTGAAATCCTTATGCGGTGAGTTTGAATGGAATTATTTGATTTGGGAAACGATTTGTCTGTGCAAGCAAGTTTGCTTTGCAAAATATTTATGATGTCCCAAATTAAATAACATTGCATTCAACAGTTTCCAACACTGAGCTCTAATGCCTTGTCACTTTAATCCCTACCTATCCATTATTCCTTCATCCTTTCTGCTTCTCAAACAATGAAATTTTCTCCCATTTAATTCTAGTGGAAACAGTTACCTTGAATTTTAATTCTCTTTCTCTTTGGACAATTGCCATCTGATCTGCTGAGTGTTTTTCCACATTTTGTGCTTGATTTTAATTACGTTGCGATTCTAGGTCTGTTGATTTAAATACTGATCCCCCATCTTGTCTAGATTTAATTTCTCCTCAAACGACCTCTCTCTTCTTTCTCCCTCTCGCGCCATTGTTGCAATTCATCACTTTTCCTATTATACCTAGTCATTATTATGACATGTACGTCAAGAACGAATACAAACTCTACTAGAATAGGTGTTTGGTTCTATTTTCTTTGACTTACCGGGCTTGCACCTCAGGTAAGATACATTCATTTATACTTCGAACAGTAATCTGATATTTGAACCAGTGTTGAACTCCAAATCCATCAGTATAAGTGGACTGATAGATAAATCAGGTTATGGGTTATTGCTTTGTTGGATATCATTATATTGTTGCTGATTACTACTGTGATTCTTGGGAATCAATTTAGCGTTGGTAAAATTCATCCATCCATCCCATGCTTCAATCCATCCCATTTAGCACGACCATATTTCCATGCATTACAATTCAAGTGGAAATCGTCATATTGTCTCCACAAGGGATGTGGTTGGGTGAAGATAGCTGTGGGGTCGAGGGGGAGGGGGTGGGATAGGCGGGCGGAGGGGGTGCGCGGGGGGGGACGGAGAGACTGGACATACTTTATTCCGTTTTAAATGATCTTACCTACCACCGTGGGCCACACACACCCCACTGCCAGATTTTGAGAAATTCTTCGGACATTGTTATTTGTTATTGTTCCAGTTTAAATACGCACAATTGGGACAACTTATATTTGTTGTCTATGGCTTTCTTCATAAACCCGGGATCTATAAATTATGTTCACTGCTCTGTTGCCGGCGTTTTCACGTGCGAATATTTAGGTGCAAACGCCACCATTTTCGACCTGCGGCACCCTTTTAATATAGAGGCATGCATTAACTCAAATTTTCATACCATTCTAAAATGCCCCTGAAGTTCCACCCGTGTATCTGCGTTCTACCGATTTGCTTCCCTTTCTGCATCATTTCACTGTCTGAAGTACATGCAAGCTTATATGTTGACTTGTATAGGTGGCGAGCATAATGCCGGGAGAAATCGCAGCCACAACTCCTCACTAAATGAAAAGTAGTAAACTGCCTGCTAATTTCGGTGCAATGCGTCTTGACCCTATATTTTTTGTCCTATCAATATCTACATTTTGTGGAGCAGTAGCATTGTTCGTAGCATTGTATTTCTTGCAAGATGACAATAAAACTAAACAGCAAAATTGAGACTGGTGCGCTACTTAGCTACCGCAAGAGGGTGGACTAACGGCAAGGAAAATTTACATTGCAAACTCGATATCCCAGCATAGATATCCTAGGGTGGGTAACCGACCGGAGTTACCCAGTTACCTGAGCGGAAGTGGCACAGGTTCTGGACAGTGCCCCACGTCGGGCCAAACTTCCCGTATGCCTTATTCACCGCCTTCTTGCTCTGTGCTGCCACCTTCAGGGCTGAGTAAACGTATATTCTGGATCATCTGTCGATTAAAACTCCCTTAGACCCTCTTATTCATTTTGTCTCTCTGACTGTTCTTACTCCCCAAAGTCAAGGTCATTAGCTCGCAGTATAACTTGTAAGGCCATTGAGCTGAGGGCGCTTGCCCTTCTAATTTGCACAGTGTACCGATAATATATGTTAAAAGCCATCATTAGGAATCAGTGTAGGCACAAAATGCTGGAGAAACTCAGCTGGCCAGGCAGCATCTCTGAAGAGAATGAATGGATGACGTTTCGACCCTTGTCAGACTGATGTCAGGGGAGTGGGAGGTACATGGATAAGGAAGTGTATAGATAACCAGTGTTAGGTGTGGAAACAGGACAAAGGGAATGGAGATCAAGGAACATGTAGAATAGATCATTGTTAGTCGGGAGAGGGTAACAACAAAGCAAACAGAGATAAAATGTAATGGGAGACAGTAAGACTGATCGGAGAATTGGGAACAAGACGACGGTTTTTCCGAGCCACAATGTAGCTGTATTTTACAAGAATGATCTCAGGAATGAGTAGGTTAACCCATGATGAACATTGGGCACGCTGGAGTTTAGAAAGAATGAAGGGAGGTCTCATTCAAACATACAGAACAGTGAAAGACTTTGATAGTGTGGATAAGGAGAGGATGTTTCCACTAGTGGGAGAGTCTAGGACTAGACTTCATAGCCTCAGAATTAAAGGATGTTCTTTTAGGAATGCACATCCCGAAGCATTATCTGTGTTCTAAAACCCCGTACTTTTCTTCGCGTTAAAACACGTTCAGTTCCCAAATTTAATTTGTTCCTTCGAAAGACAATCGAGTCGTAGCCTTATAATTGTTGCAAAAATTGTTTGGTATAATGAGGCTGTGGGTGTTAGTGGAGGAATGAATTTCACATTGGAAGCTTGCAACAAGTGGTGTACTACAGAGATCGGTGCTGGGTTCCCTATTTTTAATTATATAATATGTAGGATATGCACAGTCGATGACAAGGGCCTGGGGAATGTCGATCAACACGCACATATTCCTTTGAAGGTGCAAAACACAGTTAATCATGGAGTTGAAGAAGGCATACGCCGTCTTCGGTCGGACATTGAGTGCAGGAAATGGATACCATATTAGGGCTTTGCAAGAGGTCAGTCACATCGCACCTAAATATTCGCATGTTAATTAACGTAATCCAGATGGATGCGGAAAGGATTCACAAGGGCATTCTCAATTTTGCAAAGCTTGCTTAATACCAAAAGACCGCATAGACTGGGACTCATTTCCGCGGAGCAATGATTGCTGAAGGGTGACCTTAGCTAGGCTTACAATATCACGAGGAGGTATAGATGGGTATATATTCAGTATTTTTATTAAATTGTAGAGGATTCTAATACAAGAGGGCATAGTTTCAAAGCAAGAGGGCAAATAATTGAAGGGAATCTGAGAAGGATGTTTTTCTCACGGTGAGTACATGGACGGAGCTACCAGAAGAGGTGGGAGAGAGACACAATTAAAACGTTCAAAATACTTGACCAGGGACATGGATAAGATAAACGTAGTAGGATGTGGGCCAAAATGCAAGCAAAGGGAACTAGGTTGGATCGGCACCTTGGCCGCTTCTTCGATATCACGATGTTAGAATCCTTGAATTCCATTGCAAACAAATTTGCGGGTATCCCTTTACCACAGGAACTTCAGCGGTTCAAGAAGGTAGTTCACCCACACCCTCTCAGATGTATTTAGGGATTGACAACAAATGTTGTCTCAGTCTGCGAAGCCCAGATTCTTTGAGTATATTTTATTAAGAGATCTATTCAAGATGAGGTGCTATTTGGTAAGGCATGCCAGGTCATGTTAGAATATACATTTTAATTCCAGATAGGTTTTCCTTGGCAAAATTCGTATGTTTGAATGACTTTACTCGAATGGCCTTGGCAAATGCATGCACTACAACAGGTAGATTGAATACAAGCATAATGTAAGGATTGAATGGTCGGTGGGGTGCGTATATCACCAATCAAACAGACTGCGCTACCCAAGATTAAGCACTGCTTCCTAATTTGTGGAGCTTTAATCATTCAGGCAGGTAGGAAAAGTTGAATCATTTACACAAGATTTGTAGGAGCCAGTGGTGGAACGT
Organism: Rhinoraja longicauda; assembly: GCF_053455715.1. Classification (NCBI taxonomy): domain Eukaryota; kingdom Metazoa; phylum Chordata; class Chondrichthyes; order Rajiformes; family Arhynchobatidae; genus Rhinoraja; species Rhinoraja longicauda. The sequence goes on from NC_135966.1 coordinate 34,206,497, forward strand.
TCTATACAAAGGGTGGTGGGTGTATGGAAGGAGATGTTGGAAGAGGAAATTGAGGCAGGTACTACCGCAACGTTTAAGAATTATTTGGACAGGTAGATGGATAGGACAGATTTAGATGGATATGGGCCAAAGGTAGTCAGGTGGGACTAGTGTAGATGGTACGTTGTTCAACGCAGGCAAGTTGTGGCGTGGGGCCTGTTTCCACGCTGTATGACTCAATGAATCGAACTGGTACCACGTAGATGATAGTAAGGCATTGGGGGGTAACAAGACATGAGTTATTTGTCACTAAACGTTCACCATCCAACGTGTTGGTTAAACCGATAGTCTAGCTGAGTTTCTGTTGATTATTGACCCCCAAATTGTTAATATTCTGGTGCTCAGCAATGGAAGTTCTGAGGAATACTAATGGTACTTTGTAAGAACCTCTCTTATTCGAACTCGGCTTCGCCTGGCACTCAGTGCTTGCCACAGATCAGCATTTCCTAAATGATGCCTCGGACCTCTTGTAATTCGGCATGAATTCGTTTATTTTCTGATCAATTGTGAATGTAAATGAATGTAATACAACCTACAACCAACTTCTCCACCTCTGACTTTACAATGGAAAGAATGTTTGCCAAGCAGGTACGTGTCACGGAGAACTGCCGAGATGAGCTCCTGCAGTGATGTTCTGACACAATGGTTAACATACAACTGTACATCATGTTTCCTTACGTAAGGTTTGATCATTACCATTTGAGTATTATTCCCTTCAAGGCCATTGAGTTCGATATTGATAAAAATCATCGAAGCCATGTACTCAGTCAAATCCAGGCGCAATGTCAAAATCAGTTTCTGCTGGCGTTGAGCACTTTATTTCATATTTGGATAGATGCTGAGGAACTGGGAATCTTAGTAAAACCTAAACAGTGCACCAGTCAGCAAGTTACTAATGAGTTGGTGCCATTTGATAGCTCCGTGTATGGTATCTTCGATCATTTTGTTGATTATTAGTTGATTGATTGCAGTGGCAATTAGCCGTATTGGGGTTACCATGTTTTCTTTGAGCAGTGCATATTTAAAGAATGCTTAGGTTACGAGATGCATGCCAAAGTTAAAACAATAGACAATAGGAACCCCCTCGGCCCTTCGAGCCAGCACCGCCATTTAATGTGATCATGGCTGATCATTCTCAATCAGTACCCAGTTCATGCCTTCTCCCCCATACCCCCTGACTCCGCTATCTATCTAGCTCTGTCTTGAATGCATTCAGAGAATTGGCCTCCACTGCCTTCTGAGGCAGAGAATTCCACAGATTCACAACTCTCTGACTGAAAAAGTTTTTCCTCATCTCAGTTCTAAATGGCATACCGCTTATTCTTAAACTGTGGCCCCTTGTTCTGGACTTCCCCAACATTGGGAACATGTTTCCTGCCTCTAACGTGTCCAACCCCTTAATAATCTTATACGTTTCGATAAGATCTCCTCTCATCCTTCTAAATTCCAGTGTATACAAGCCCAGTCGCTCCAGTCTTTCAACATATGACAGTCCCGCCATTCCGGGAATTAACCTAGTAAACCTACGCTGCACGCCCTCAATAGCAAGAATATCCTTCCTCAAATCTGGAGACCAAAACTGCACACAGTACTCCAGGTGCGGTCTCACTAGAGCCCTGTACAACTGCAGAAGGACCTCTTTGCTCCTATACTCAACTCCTCTTGTTATGAAGGCCAACATTCCAATGGCTTTCTTCAGTGCCTGCTGTACCTGCATGCTTCCTTTCAGTGACTGGTACCTGCATGCTTCCTTTCAGTGACTGGTAGCTGCATGCTTCCTTTCAGTGACTGGTACCTGCATGTTTCCTTTCAGTGATTGTGCATGCTTCCTTTCAGTGACTGAATACAGGCAATGCATATAGGTAGTTAGGACGTTTGGTGATGGAAGAGACTATCTAAAAAGGCTGCCGTTACTTGTGTGGTGATGTTGTAAACTGTGGTAATAAGGAGAGGGAATGTCGGTGTGAACTATGGAGTACAGTTTCCTTTTGAATGATGAAAGAATTGTAGAGCGGAATATGTTGATATGTTGAAGCTAGTAGATATCATGTCAGGTGGCCAGTTGATTGTAAATCTAATGGGGAGAAGGGAAATACTTTCGTTGCTATGGGCATGAAGAGAAGTGGTGAGATGGGAATTTTTGAAAATTTAAATTACATCGCAGGACTGTCATCTCTCGTGGAGGGAAAGCCATGGTTCACGAAGAAGGAAGGTGTTTGGAAAACACCATTGTGAAGTGTGTCGACAACCGAATAGAAACGAAGGAGACAGAAATTGTAATAATTGAATGGAGTCCTGACAAGAAGCTTGATGAATCACATCTCGTTATCTTACGAGTAATATTGCAGCCCTCGTGACTCAGCATTGAATTTGCAAAAACAGCATGTGGTCCTTACAGGCAGCATTAGAGCTCGATAGCTTCGATGTAACATGATGAACACATAAAAAATATTATCCTGCACAGTTGGTTGCTGTCCTGCTGAACGTTTCAGGCAAACACTTTCATTTCAGTTTGCCAACATTTGTAGAGTTTGTTTTTCATAATTTCAGCACTGTTACATTCCTTAAATCCCTGCCACTCCACCTTCTTTGACTGCATTGAAGTGCATCTCCCTCGGGCAGATCGTCTAGTTTTAACATGTTTCGTCCGTCCTTCACCGTTGTTCGGATCATCGGCTCATTTAATCTGATTTTACACAGGTATTTCACTTCGTCTCGCCATCTCGCCCACATCTCTATGGCATCCAACATGTTTCTTTTCAAACTTTACTTAGTTCTGCTTGTAATCAAGTATTGTCTTTCCGCTGTCTGGTTAGCACGCAGCAAAAGCTTTTCACTGCACCTCGGTACACGTGACAATAACCGAAGCTAAACTAAACTAAACTGAACTTCTGATGAAATGTTACCGACCTGAAGCTTAAAATATATTTTTTCTCTCCACATTTACTTTCTAGCATGCTGAACATTTCCTCAATGTACCCGCTTTGGTTTGTTAAAATGTGGGAGTCAAACAATATGTGGTGTAAATGTAGAATGGCGCTATTACTTTCTGATGTCTCTAAATAGCTTAACATATTCGACAAGGGGTTGTGACAAAACCTATTGTTACTTCTCATATAATTTACATACAATTTGTGACCCCGTTAATTTATCTGCTCGTATAATTGACAGAGAGATGTTCCATTAAAGGTCGATTATATGTATTTTTTTCTGATTTGGCATTACGTTGGGGCGTAATGCGACAATTTGTATTTTCAGACTGAACATCAATTATTTGGTGGGTTTAGACCATGGGGGCCCATGTGCGTTACAGCAGTCAATAACCTAAGTGCAACAAATGCATACAGAAAATATTAAGATTTGGTGTTATCATCTACATGATTTTTCTTGTTGCCTGCTCGTGAAAATCAGTTATGCGGCCATTAAATAATCCTACCTGTTTTTAAATTTAGATTTAGATTTAGAGATACAGCGCGGAAACAGGCCCTTCGGCCCACCGAGTCTTCGCCGCCCAGGGATCCCCGCACATTAACACTATCCTACACACACGCGGGACAATTTTTACATTTACCCAGTCAATTGACCTACATACCTGTACGTCTTTGGAGTGTGGGAGGAAACCGAAGATCTCGGAGAAAACCCACGCAGGTCACGGGGAGAACGTACAAACTCCGTACAGACGGTGCCCGTAGTCAGGATCGAACCCGAGTCTCCGGCACTGCATTCGCTGTAAGGCAGCAATACCGCTGCCGCTGCGCCACCGTGCCGCGCGAAGAGTGAAATGTGCTGATGCATCTTTTATGTTATTTGTGTACTTTAGTACTCTGATCTTTTAATCTTTACACAAGGAATGTGACATTTGACATTCTATTGGACAGTTCAACGATCTTGTTTTTTGGTGAAAACATTTTTGCACTTCGTCAGACATTTTTTAGCTCATGGCCTTTGCAACATATTCTTCAACTAATTTATATAATGTAGAATTAAAATAATTGGATGGACGGACATGTTCGATTGTGTGGCGCACGGAAGCAGGTCAGGTTCGAAAATGCATTTGGTACTTGGCGAAGATAGTAGCAAAAATTTTGTTAAGCTGGAAAGGGTGCGGAAAAGATTTACGAGGATGTTGCCAGGACTTGACGGCCTGAGCTGTAGGAAAAGGTTGAGCAGACTAGGCATTTATTCCTTGGAGCGTAGGAGGACGAGAAGTGATCGTTTAGAGTTGTGCAAGACCATGAGAGGAATCGACAGAGCAGACGCACAGAGTCTTTCATACACTCAAAGCATGCATGATAAATCTCTTTGCTTAATTAGCATCCCATCAACCGTCGCTCACCTTCATTCACTCCACCACCAGTACGCAATTGCTGAAGTGCATGCCATCTGTAGGATTGTATAAAATCATGCGAGGAATTAGATAGAGTAAACGAAGAGTCTTTTACCAAGATTAGTGTAATCAAAATCAGAGGTCATAGGTAATTGGTAATTGTCTACTAGACAATAGGTGTAGGAGTAGGCCATTCGGCCCTTCGAGCCAGCACCGCCATTCACCGTGATCATGGCTGATCATCCACACTCAGTACCCCGTTCCTGCATCCTCCCCATATCACCTGACTCCGTTATCATTAAAAACTCTATCTAACTCTCTCTTGAAACCATCCAGAGAATTGGTCTCCACTGCCTTCTCAGGCAGAGAATTCCACAGCTTCACAACCCTCTGAGTGAAAACGTTTTTCCTCATCTCCGTTCTAAATGGCCTACCCCTTATTCTTAAACTGTGGCCCCTGGTTCGGGACTCCCCCAACATCGGAAACATGTTTCCTGCCTCCAGCGTGTCCAATCCCATTATAAGCTTATATTTTTCACTCAGATCCCCTCTCATCCTTCTAAATTCCAGAGTATACAAGCCCAGTCGCTCCAGTCTTTCAACGTACGACAGTACCGCCATTCCGGGAATTAACCTCGTGATCCTACGCTGCACTCCCTCAATAGCAAGAATATCCTTCCTCAAATTTGGAGGCCAAAACTGCACACAATACTCCAAGTTTGGTCTCACCAGGGCCCAGTACAACTGCAGAAGGACCTCTTTGCTCCTATACTGAAATCCTCTTGTTATGAAGGCCAACATTCCATTGGATTTCTTGACTGCCTGCTGTACCTGCATGCTTCCTGTCTGTGACTGATGAACTAGGACACCCAGATCTCGTTGTACTTCCCCTTTTCCGAGCTTGAAACTATTCAGGCAATAATTTGCCTTCCTGTTCGTACCACCAAAGTGGATAAGCTCACATTTATCCACATTAAACTGCATTTGCCGTGCATGTGCCCACTCACACAACCCGTCCAAGTCACCCTGCAACCGCATAGCATCCTCCTCACAGTTCACACTGCCACCCAGCTTTGTGTCATCTGCAGATTTGCTAATGTTACTTTTAATCCCTTCATCCAGGTCATTAATGTATATTGTAAATAGCTGTGGTCCCAGCACCGAGCCTTGCGGTACCCCACTAGTTACTGCCTTCCATTCTGAAAGGGACCCATTTATCCCTAATCTTTGTTTCCTGTCTGCCAACCAATTTTCTATCCATGTCAGTACCCTACTCCCAATACCAAATGCTCTAATTTTGCCTACTAATCTCATATGTGGGACCCTGTCGAAGGCTTTCTGAAAGTTCAGGTACACTACATCCACTGACTCTCCCTTGTCAATTTTCCTAATTACATCCTCAAAAAATTCTAGAAGATTAGTCAAGATTTCCCCTTCGTAAATCAATGCCTACTCGGAACGATCCTGTTACTGCTATCCAAATGCTCCGCAATTTCTTCTTTTATAATTGACTCCAGCGTCTTGCCCACCACCGATGTCAGACTAACTGGTCTATAAATTCCGTGGGATAACATTAGTCACCCTCCAATCCACAGGAACTGATCCTGAATCTATAGAACATTGGAAAATGATCACCAATGCGTCTACGGATTCTAGAGCCACCTCCGTATGGACCCTGGGATGCAGACCATCAGGCCCTAGGAATTTATCAGCCTTCAGTCCCATCAGTCTACCCAACACCATTTCCCGCCTAATGTGAATTTCCTTCTGTTCCTCTGTCAGCCTAGGATCTTTGTCCACCAGAACATCTGGGAGATTGTTTGTGTCTCCTTAGTGAAGACTGATCCAAAATACCGGTTCAACATGTCTGCCATTTCTTTGTTCCCCATAATCAATTCACAAACTTCTGTCTTCAAGGGACCCACATTTGCCTTAACTATTTTTTTCTCTTCACCTACCTAAAGAAGCTTTTACTATCCTCCTTTATATTATTGGCTAGCTTACCTCCGTACCTCATCTATTCTCCCCGTATTGCCTTTTTAGTTATCTTCTGTTGCTCTTTAAAGGAGTCCCAATCCTTTGGCTTTCCGCTCAACTTTTCTATATTATACTTCTTCTCTTATATTTTAATACTGTCCTTGACTTCCCTTGTCAGCCACGGTCCCCTCTTACTCCCCTTAGAATATTTCCTCTTCTTTGGGATGAACTGATCCTGCACCTTCTGTATTATTCTCAGAAATACATGCCATTGCTGTTCCACCGTCTTCCCTGCTAGGGTCTCTTTCCAGTCAACGCTGGCCAGCTCCTCCCTCATGCCTCCATAGTCTCCTCTGCTCAACTGCAATACTGACACTTCCGATTTTCACTTCTCCCTCTCAAATTGTAGATTAAAGCTTATAATATTATGATCACTGCCTCCTAGTGGCTCTTTTACCTTGAGTTGCCTTAACAAATCCGGTTCATCACACAACACTAAATCCAGAATTGCCTTCTACCTGGGAGGCTCCAGTACAAGCTGCTCTAAGAATCCATCTCGGAGGCACTCCTCAAACTCCCTTTACTGGCGTCCAGCACCAACCTGATTTTCCCAGTCTACCTGCATGTTAAAATCTCCAATAACCACACTAGCATTACATTTGTGACATGCCAATTTGAACTCGATTCAACTTGCACCCTATATCCAGCCTACTGTTTGGGGGTATTTATTCACAAAATGCTGGAGTAACTCAGCAGGCCAGGCAGTATCTCGGGAGAGAAGGAATGGGTGACGTTTCGGTCGAGACCCTTCTTCAGACTGATCAGTGTGATGGGGCAGCAGGGCGTAGGCTGCGCACGCCAATAGGATCAACAAATTCATCAGAAGGTTGGCTCCGTCCTGGGGGCAGAGTTGGATTCATGGGGGGTGGTCTTGGAGGGGAGGATACCCCTCAAGCTGCGGAGCATCCAGGACAATACAGCTCACCCCCTCCATGATCAACTGGTCAACCTGAGGAGTACCTTCAGCAACAGACTGGTTCCACCAAGATGCAGGACAGAACGTCACAGAAGATCCTTCTTCCCCGTGGCAATCAAACTGTACAATTCCTCCCCCTTCTGTCGTGGGGTAGACTGACTGAATCCCCCCCCCCCCCCACACACAATCTTGCACATCCCCAATCCTTTCCACTCGTCACACTAATTTCATGTTTCATGTATTTTGTGTTTTTTTATGACTGTGGGCAGATCAATTTCCTTCCTGCGATAAATAAAGTTCTATCGTATTGTACCTTTAAAACAAATTCTACCAGAGAATACTGGTCATCTGTTGGTTAAATGGAAGTACATCCAAGATCATAATTTAGATGAGCATCGCCAACTGTCCAAAGTGAACCAAGTGAACAGAGGCACTTGATTTATCTTTAACTGAAAATCAATGTTTCATCTGTAAAAGAATGATCTTAATGCTTTATAGTATGAAGTTCAGTTTGTATGTAAATGGAAGCAGTTAAATGTACACGAAAAAAAGACACATTATATTGTGTTGTACAACATTGCACAAGTCGACATATTAATGAAGTACAGTGTGGACACATAGGGTTTAAGAGCGTCTGGTGTTATTATTGGTTGAGTTTCTTTGCGTCGCTGTCGGCCAATAAGGCGATGAGATGTAGCAAGAGATCCAAAACCACTCCCATTAAAACAACGGACAGTTCAGCACTGAAAAATAAACTGTATTCACTACTGCATCTACGATGTATGTCTTGGAGCGCCTTTGAGGAATTTAAGAGCTCTGATTTTATATCGAGACTCGGCAACTTAAAAAAAAATCTCCTGACCGTTGACTCGTTTATTCCCCAAGCAAGGTAACAAGCTACCGTACCATTCATGAGTTGTGATCATTTGTTTTTTTCTTTTTAAACTACCGCTCTATCCCATCGCGTTTTCAGCATCCCAAGTCAGAAATGATCGATTCAATGAGTTGTCATGTGTCCACATTGCGAGTATTATGCGGAATCCTCGTATACTTGTCGGTATCAGTTAGCGGGCACATTCGATACTCCATTCCCGAGGAACTGGAGCGTGGCGCCTTTGTTGGAAATATTGCGCGAGATTTGGGGCTGGATGTTGCCGAGCTCTCGCCTCGCAATTTTCGCATTGTCTCTGAACATAAAGCAAAATATCTGGATGTGAATATGAAAACCGGAGTATTGGTCGTAAATGAGAAAATAGACAGAGAGCAGATTTGCGTACGGACCCTTGAATGTTTAATGGAAATGGAGGCAGTTGTGGAACGTCCGCTGAAGCTGTATGGCGTTAGCGTTGAGATCGCTGATATAAATGACAATTCGCCTACATTCGAAGGAGAAGAAATCCTATTGGATATTTCAGAAATTACGTCTCCCGGATCCAGATTCAGGCTACAGAGTGCGCATGATCCGGACGCCGGGAGCAACGGTGTCCGCGCTTATCAGCTCAGCAACAATGCACATTTCATTTTAGACGGAGAAATAGCCGACGATCAAATCAGTATGCCCGATTTAGTCCTTGAGCGCCAACTCGACAGAGAACAAAAATCCACTCATCGACTAACACTTATGGCGATTGACGGAGGAATCCCTCAGAGAACCGGAACTACCCAAATTATCATTACAGTCATTGACATGAATGACAACCCGCCTGTTTTCGAGCAGAACGTTTATCAGATCATCATTGCAGAAGATGTAATGGTGGGTACTTTGATGCTAAAAGTTCAGGCAGTTGACGTGGACGCAGGTCTAAATGGCGATGTGCAATATTATTTCAGTGACAACACACCCTGGAGCGTACGTAAACTCTTCACAATAGACCCTGTAAGTGGAGAACTGAGTGTAATTGGTAGAATAGATTATGAAGAAAGTCAAGAATATGATATTTCTATTATAGCCAAGGACGGCGGATTGTTTGCTGTGCCCGCGTACTGTAAAGTTATTATCAAAATTACCGATATAAACGATAACGCTCCAGAAATAACAATAGCCTCCACGTTCAGTCCTATTCGAGAGCACGCTCCGCTGGCGACTGCAGCGTTACTTTTAAAAGTGACTGACGCGGACGCTGCTCAGAATGGCGAGGTTTCGTGCTACATTGCAGATAACGTACCCTTTGAACTTGATAGATCGTTTAATAACTATTTTACAGCGGCCACAACCAGTGATATAGATCGAGAGAAAAACACTGACTACAACATTACTGTTACATGCACGGATAAGGGCTTCCCTCGACTACACACCAGGAAAACCATTCAAGTTGAAGTCTCCGACATAAATGACAACGCGCCACGCTTTACGCAAGCCGAGTTTGCCATCTACGTGGAGGAAAATAATGTTAAAGGTGCTTCGATTGGTTCTGTATCAGCATCTGATCCAGATTACAGTCACAATGCCCAGTTGAGTTTTAATGTTTTGGATAATCTTGTCAATGGATTGCCTGTATCAAATGTCGTCTCAATTAATTCATCTAGTGGTGAGATTTATGCGCAACAGTCACTTGACTATGAAGAAATCAAAAGATTTCAGGTCCATATTCAGGTAAAAGATGATGGATCCCCATATCTCAGTAGTAACGTAACCGTATATATAATAGTCACGGATCAAAATGACAATGCCCCTATAATCCTTTCACCTTTACCAAATGAAGGTCCCGCGGTAGAGGAGACCATACCTAGATCCACAGAGACGGGATACTTGCTTGCAAAGGTGATAGCCACAGACGCAGATTCTGGACAAAACGCCCAAATCGTTTACCAACTTCTTCAACCCACTGACGACAGTTTGTTTACTGTAGCCCCAGAAACCGGAGAAATTTGGACAATTCGGAGATTCCTTCCCAAAGATACGCTCAGGCACATTGTCACAATTCTGGTGAGAGACGAAGGAGCGCCATCGCTTTCAACTACCCTCACCATCAACGTATCAGTACTGGAGGCCATGGCTGAAAATGGATCTAAAGTTAGCAAGGTTTCTGATTCCTGGCCATGGACATCAAATGTAAATTTACATTTAATTATCTCATTTGGCACAACTTCGTTCATTTTACTTTTGGCTATTGTAATTCTCGGTATTAAGGTGCACAGAGGGAGAACGAAAATTTGCAGTTGTTGGAACCCATTGTGTTATTCTCGGAGGGATACGCTTCAAGGAAATCAAAAGGCAAGTGTGAATCTTCACATGCCACCCTATTACAAAGAAAGCTGTGAAAGCGAAGAACCAGCACAATCACTTTCCTATGATGTGCAATCGGATATAGCTATGAACGATTTCATGTTTTTAAAATTGCACGGCGCAGCTTCACCCACGGTTAAGATAAAGACTGGTGTCTGTGGTAATGAGAAGTCTTCAAAATGTTCGAGCGATGTAACCGCTAATTCGCACAAGGTGAGTGCACAGTTATTTAAACCTTAATAATATTTTCTGATGGAACATTTGCATTGTAGCTTTTTACTCGACTAATTGTCTGTTGTCATACCAATATAAACTTGAAACCATCGTAACCCAAAGCCGGATACTGAGACACGAGAAATTGGAATCTTGAGCTAAACACAAAGTGCCGGAGAAAATTAATGTGTCAAGCAATATCTGTGGAAACGCTGGACAATTCCTCCCATAGCTGCCAAAAGCTATCTAAAGACTTCGATGTTCTTCAGTATCAAGGGTGATCTGGTCATTGACTCTATTCCACATCACATCATATCCACACAACGCTAAATTCCCCTGTAGTGTTAACAATTACTCAGTGAAGCCGTGCATACAATTACCTAACGTAACCCGCTCTCTCTGGTCACATAATGCCAAAGATTACGATCGCTCTAAGAAAAATGCCTCGACACCTCATTCTGAAACTATGTTCTATATTTTAAAGGTCCGCCAACTGTGAATCATACACAAAGGTTGCACTGTGGCGCCATTAAAATATTCTGCGTTTAACTGAGATGATCTAAATGAGAGACAACATTATCCAACATTGTCCAAATATTCTTCATAAGGGCACCATCTGCTCACAGGTCTCAATTCAGTAAAAATGCTACCTTTAAGCACAGAAGGCAAAAGGCTTCGTTCTTAAGGAAGGAGGTAAAATGTAGTACTCCAAATCCTTGGTATAGACGTGGCCAAATTCAATTCAATTCATAAGAAATATTAATGTGATAATCTTCATTACTTGCTACAATCACCTCTATTCCTTGCTTGATGATCACTTTGAATGGGTCAGGGCAATTCTGAGTGTTCCACAGAATTATCGACACAGAAGTATTCAAGTTCAAATCTAGGACTGCTAATCGAGAAATTAATCAGTCATCAGTCAATTTGCAGACTGGTCACTTGTGGAGGAATCCCTCTGTTCTTCAGCGACCCTGCCTAAACGATAAGTAAGCTATAAAATTCCTAACGGTCATGCGTAACAAAGCAGTGCACTAGAGAAACTATAGATTCCAAAACACACGAAAGAGAATGTGATTCAGCTGTTGGTTTTTATTTCAACATGAAACTGAATTATTTATTTCGGTTATGTTTTGTTGCCGTTTCTCATTTGAAACGCATATTCACCAATTCGCCGTCAACCATAGGCGAGAAGTTTCTAAATTACGATAAACCCAATTCCTTTCGGCTCCGGATAAAACAGCAACTTGTCACTTCTTAACATGTTGCGCACTCCTTTTTTTCGATAATACATGATTATATCTATCTTAAATACTGCATATTCTCAATTCTGCAAATAGTAACAACTGCGCTAAACTGTATACAATATATAATACAAATCCATTCGTCCATCTAGGTATTCGGGATTTCTTATTAAAGTAGCGTGTCTCCCTCGGTTAGGCAACTTCGTCGGCGGTGTCGAGTTGGGTCGAAATGCTTGTTTCTGTGTTGAATAACAATGTTTCTGCAGGCAATTTAATCGGAAATTGTTAAAATTGCGGTGTAGATGTTGCAATAATTTAACTGGCAGGAACCTTACCTTCATTAGTATTATTCATTCATTAAAAGGTAGAACGATGGAGATAAAATTCATAAATTATGATAGATTTTTTGGGATCAATTTGTAAGAGAAGACAGGAGCAATAGAATATGAGAATTGAAATCAGAATGCGGCCGTTCCAATCTCCCTTGTCTGTTCACCATTTTGAAAAATCTTGTCTTAGATTTATCTTGCATCCGTTCCTGGACTCATGCAATGATCCTCGATTCCAGTAATGTCAATACAACTATCCACAACAGTCTCGATTGTACTGAGGAACTAAACTTGCACAGTCCTTTGCAGCAAAATATACCGAAGGTTCACAACACACTGGCTGAGTCTCGACTGGCAAGGTTTAAGCTGAGAGGAGAACATTTCACAGGAACCTGAGGGGCACCTTTTTTCACACAGAATATGTAGGTGAGGCAGATACTACCATGGCATTTAAAATACATTTGGATAAGAAATATAAGGACCAAACGGACGTAAATGGGACAAGTGGAGACGGGGCATTTTGGCTTATCTTGCAGATCCAGTCCGATACAAAAGGTTCTTCCATTTTTAGTACGATGAGCCAATCCCTTGTTTTCAGACGGCGAAGCAACGAAACAATTAAGTCCCCATGAACTCATTCAGACCATGTAAGATTCTGCACTTTTCATTCATATCTCTTGTCATCTTTCTAACCTTAAGAGAAATATAGCTTAAACATGCATTTCTTCCAACACTCTGCATCATGTTGTCATGTGCACCAACTCTTTGCTCTTTTCCGGACATGCTTTTCCAAACAGCATCTCCGAAAGCAGCGACCTCAACAAGAAAGACAAGGGCCACAGGCACCTGAGAACAACATCAGCTGCAGGTTCCACTCCAACTTGCCAACTATCCAGACTTGGAAATACATCGCTGCCCTTTCATTGTCATCCGGGTTCAATAATTCGTCTCACTACCAAACATCAATATGGAGAACCTTCACCAGAAGGTCAGCAAAAGTTTAAGAAGATAACATACCATAATCAATAATGAGGGATGCACAATATATGCTAGATTTGCAGCACCGTCCGGATATTGAATAAAAAATACTGGGATAAAATAATCTTCCATGCGATAAAACCACCATCCCTTCGCATCTTCCTAATGTATAAATACCCGACACCTACACAATATCATACATATGGTCTCGTCAGGTTCCTTTATCGTAAGAGCAAATTTGTCACTTCCACGCAAATAATTTCACCGCAAAGTCCAACAAACAATTTGGTTTTGTAAATTCTTCCTCTTTCTCCATGTTAACATTCAGATCCCACCATTTAAAATGTACTTGATCTTTCTAATCTGGAATTTGCATGTTTTCTGTTAATATGTACCACAGTATTTTTATCTTCTGCAGCATAATCCTTATCTCATCCCAAATGCTGGTTTAGCAATTGAGAATGGTAAATAGCGGGCCCTCGAGCATATCAGCTATGATTCCCAGTGTCACAGGAGAATGAAATAAAATCGATCAAACTAAGCTAGGCAAATATCCGCACGCTGGGATAGTCTGGAAGGTTAGATCGCATGGAATCCATGAAAGACAGTCGACTGGATATAAAATTGGCTTCATGGACCGAAGCAGAGCGTGATGGTGATGGTGGGTTTTTTCGGAGGTTTATGGCTAGTAGTGTGCTTCACGTTTCGGTGCCGTGCCCATTGCTGCTTATCACTTATATCATTGATTTGTATGAGAAAATACAAGGCATGATTAGCAAGTTTGCAGGTGACACTAAAGTAGGTGGTATTGTAGATAGTGAAGATGGTTGTCAAAATTGCAGCAGGATATTGATCGAATGGATAGATGGGCTGCGGAATGGTTGATGGATTTGAATACAAAGAAGTGAGCGGTATTGCATTTTGTGAAGTCTAACCAGAGCAGGATCTACACAGTGAATGGCAAGGATCTGTTGAGTATGATAGAGCAGAATGATCTAGGAATGCGGGTACATAGTTCCTAAAAAGTGGCGTTACATGCAGATAATGTGGTCGGGATGGCTTTCGGCACATTGGCCTTCATCAAACAGAGTATTGAGTATAGATGTTGGGAAGTCATGTAACAGATGTACAAGACGTTGGTGAGTCCACATTTGTTGCTTTGTGTCAGTTTTGTCACTCTGTTATAGGATAGTGGTTAAGCTGGAAATGGTGCAGAGAAGATTTACGAGGGTGATGCCAGGGCTCGAGGCCCTGAGCTAGATGGACAGGATTGCGGCAGGATGAGGGCAACCTTTATACATAAAATGGGGTAGGTGCATGAAACGCGCTGCCAGAGGAGAAAGTTGCGGCAGGTACTCTCACAATGTTTAAAAACATTTGGACAGGTACATGGATAAGATGTGTTCAGAGGGATATATACCAAACATAGGGAGGCGTGACCAGTGTAGATAGGCTACGTTGGTCGGCGTGGGCAAGTTGGGCAGAAGGAACTTCTTGCATGCTGTATGACTCCATGATTCTGTGGCTATAAAAGTGCCTAATTAGATAATTTGCGTGGAAGTTCCAGAGAACATAGTTAAATGACGTTATGACTGTAGCATGAAGAATATATTACGTGGCTCTAATTCGGGCTGCGTGAGTTTTCTCCTGGATCTACGGTTTCCTCCCAGACTCCAAAGACCTAGGGGTTTGTAGGTTAATTGGCTTGGTATAATTATACATTCTCCCTAGTGTGCGTAGGATAGTGTAAGTATGCGGTGTTCGATGATCCGAAGGACCTGTTTCCGCGCTGTATCTCTAAACTAAACTAAACTAAACTAAAATTGAAGTTGCACAACGGGAAATACTGAGCGCAATTCTTCTGATGTTCAGCAGAGGCACCATTGCTTTAAGATAGTGTGCTGTTATTATTGGCCCAATCAGTTTGCGTCGCTGTCTACCAATGAGACGTTGATGTGTGGGTGGTGATCCATCAGCCCTCCCCTTAAGCCAAGCACTGTTCTGTGTGAAGGGAACCAGCACCATTGTTCGTCAGAAGCTCCGAATCGAGTTGAGAGAAGGCAGGGAACACTAAGGAGATTTTATTTTTTTCAAATGACTAGAGTTCTTTGTAACAGAAAATTAAAATACCATGCTTAATATAGTAAACGGTTTTATGAAGAAATATTGTCTTCCACGCTAAAATCGAGGGATGTAAGTTCATCGGCGCATCTGGTAATTATATATTCGGTTGTTTGTTCCTGAATGGCCTGGTTACTGAAGAATCGGTCGTCCCAATGGCAAGTCCTTTATCTGTTACTCGTATGTGCTTCGGATTTATTCTGTGAGAATATTCGATACTCAATTCTTGAAGAATTAGAGGTCGGAACCGTTGTCGGAAATATTGCCTCAGATCTGGGATTACATACAAAATATCTGTTGCAACGAAGATTTCAAATATTAAGCGAGAGCAAAAGGCAGCACATTGATGTGAATATAAACACTGGGAATTTATTCATAAAGGAAAAGATCGACCGAGAGCAGCTTTGTGAACAAAGCCTCACGTGCGTTTTGATACTGGAGGCAGTTCTTGAGGATCCGCTGACGCTCTACCGTGTAGAGATTGAGATTCTTGATGTAAATGACAATGCACCCGTTTTCCAGAGAAGCGAGATAAATCTTGAAATATCAGAGATCACTATGGCAGGAGCGTCCTTTCCGCTCCAGAGCGCACTGGACCCCGACGCGGGAACCAACGGTGTGCGCTTTTACAAACTGAATCCGAATGAGCATTTCGCTTTGAAATTCTTGCCAGGCGGTGAGCAAAATGGCATCCCCGAGCTAATATTGGAACGGCCCCTTGATAGAGAGCAACAAGCCATTCACCAGCTAACACTGACAGCGTCTGATGAAGGGAATCCGCAAAAGGTTGGAACCAGCCATATTAAAATTACTGTGGTAGATGTGAACGACAATCCTCCTGTTTGTCAACCGACCATGCATCAAATTTCAGTAGCCGAAAACGTTCCCTCTAATACCTCCATAGTGAAAGTATCTGCCGTGGATTTGGACGAAGGCTTAAGCGGTGAGGTAATATATTCATTCAATATTCACACTCCTGAAAAAGTGCGGAAGGTATTCAGCTTGGATTCATTAACAGGAGAAATTACAGTAATTGGCAACGTGGACTTTGAAGAAACAGATATGTATCAAATTTCAGTACAAGCTAAGGATAGGGGGGCGTATCCATTATTAGCATACTGCAAGGTTGTGGTCCTGGTTACAGATGTTAACGATAACAGCCCTGAAATGACGATAACAACGATGTCAGGCACTGTAGCAGAGAATATAGGCACAGATACCACAATAGCTCTTCTCAGAGTTTCCGACAGAGATTCTGAAAGTTCGGCGGATATTTTTTGTGGCATCACCAAAGGTATCCCTTTTAAGCTAAACAACTTAAATAGCTATTACACGTTAGTCACCGATGATGAGTTAGACCGTGAGATGGTGCCAGAATACAATATTACTATTATATGTACTGATGCAGGCTCTCCTCCATTGTCGTCTAGCAAAACCCTCCATGTTCTTGTCACTGATATAAATGATAACGCCCCAGGATTCACCCAACCCTCCTTCACAATGTATGTGAAAGAAAACAATGCCGTGGGTTCTTCAATTGGTTCTGTGTCAGCCATCGATCCAGATTTCAAAGAAAATGGGCAGATTAATTTCCTTATTTTAGATAAATTGATAAATGGCATGCCTGCATCTACTTTCGTCTCCATAAACGCTGCCAGTGGTGTCATCTTTGCCGAGAAGTCGTTTGATTTTGAGCAACTGAAACGGATTCATTTCCACGTGCAAGCAGTGGATTTTGGAATTCCTCCATTGTGCAATAACGTTACCGTCAACGTGATAATTCTCGACCAAAACGACAATCCTCCACTGATCGTGTCACCTGTACCAAATAGAGGCACAGGAATTGAAGACACGATACCTCGATCTGCAGACTCTGGCTACTTGGTTGCAAAGGTGATGGCCACTGATGCCGATTCTAGCCAAAATGCGCAACTTTCCTATCAGCTTACTCAGTCTACCGATGAAAGTCTGTTTACTGTGTCTCCAAACACGGGAGAAATTTGGACAATTCGCCGTTTTCGGCACAAGGATCCACCTAAGCAAAAACTCATGGTTGTTGTAAAGGACAAAGGAACACCATCCCTTTCATCCACTATCACGATTAGTGTATTGGTGCAAGACGATTATTCAGAAAACGCATCCAATCTAGGCAGAAGTGAAATGCCTGGTCAATGGCAATATGACATGAAATTTTATTTAATTATTGCATTTGGTTCAACCTCCTTCGCATTCCTCGTGGCAATTGCAATCCTTGGAATTATGGTACAGAAAGGTAGGACTCAGAAGAGGAATTCATGTTGCTGTTGGGACATTAGCAACTTCTCGAGAAGAGGCTCGCTTCAGGGAATTCAAAAGGCTAGTGTGAATCTTCAAGTACCTGCCAATTACGCAGAGGTTTACCAGAGAGAGACTCTTTCGAAACCATTTCGCTATGAAGTCTGTTCTGATCCAGCTATAAATGATTTAATGCTCTTCAAGTTGCATGATACCTCCAAGCCCTGGATAAGTAACACGAATGGTCCGCATCCTTCTGACGAACATATAATGTCAGCAGGCTCGATGAACCAGGATCCCACTAAATTCCATGAGGTAAATTCTATGCGCTTAAACGTGCAACATTCACCAAGTTCTTTATAGTGTATCATAATGTAACAATTAACGTCCTGGTACTGTAATCCAGGAGAAACTTTCATATCCTAAAATGATTATGTGAAAATATCTTCAATTACACTAAATCAAGATTAAAGAAAAAATAGACTACGCTGTATAAACGTGCTGATTAAACTGGAGGAATTCCTAAATTCAACAGATTATTAACTTTTTAAATATAATTTAAGGCATGACACCAGCTGTATTTACGCAATCAAACAAATTGCCATTTATTTGACAAAATGTTGAATATTGAAATGCAGTGTACCCATAGCCTAGTGCAGAATTGAGCAGACTAGGACTCAGGAAAATAAACGTGCTGGACGTCCGCGTGGACCGTTTAGGCCGCTCGCGGACACAATGGGCCATCTGTGTGCTCTGCTGTTCTATGCTTCTGTATGAAGCATTTGGTTCTTATTTCACATTTGATGCGCTTCTGGTTCATTTCAGACTATGGCATGAACATGGCCGGGTGATCTCAGTCAAGATCAGTAAACAGTTGAATAAACCCCTGGTGATTTCATTGCGACCCTATGATTCAAAAACATCTTGGGAGATTGTTACGTACTCATAAGAGCACACTACATTGAATTAAATAGACGGTCTAATATATATATGCTATTCAGCCCACGGGTAATTTACTGGCTTCTAAATTAAAATGTAGATGAAGGAGTAGTATTATACACAAATTAGTTATCTCTGCGGATCAGACTGACGCAACGGAAGAAGGCAGCAGCCCGACATACAAGAGAATCGGAGTACAGACATCTGATAACATTGGAAACCGTACAATATATTTAGGACCATGACAGATACGCAGAGGTCTAAGCTGGATTTCACAGGTTATGAAAGCAAAAGTGAATAATAGAGAGTCAGAGTGGACAGCTATGTGCTGAGCCGGAAGAAATGGGGGAGATATTAAACAATTTCTTTTCTTCGGTATTTACCGAGGAGAAGGATATTGAATTATGTGAGGTAAGCGAAACAAGTAGAGTAGTGATGGAAATTAGGAGGATTAAAGAAGAGGAGGTACGGACACTTTTGAAGAATATAAAAGTGGATAAGTCTCCAGGTCCTGATAGGATATTCCCTAGGACATTGAGGGAAGTTAGTGCAGAAATAGCAGGGGCTATGACGGAAATATTTCAAACGTCATTAAAAACAGGGATGGTGCCGGAAGATTGGCGCATTGCGCATGTTGTGCCTTTGTTTAAAAAAGGTTCTAAAAGTAAACCTAGCAATTATAGACCTATTAGTTTGACGTCTGTGGTGGGAAAATTAATGGAAAAGATACTTAGGGACAATATATATAATTATTTGGATAATCAAGGCCTGATTAGAAACAGTCAACATGGATTTGTGCCTGGAAGGTCATGTTTGACTAATCTTCTTGAATTTTTTGAAGAGGTTACCAGGGAAATTGATAAGGGCAAGGCTGTGGATGTTGTCTATATGGACTTCAGTAAGGCATTTGACAAGGTTCCACATGGAAGGTTGATTAAGAAGGTTAAATCGTTGGGTATTAATAGTGAGGTTGCAAGATGGATTCAACAATGGCTGAATGGGAGATACCAGAGGGTAATGGTTGACAATTGTATGTCAGGTTGGAGGCCAGTGTCTAGTGGAGTGCCCCAAGGATCTGTATTGGGTCCACTGTTGTTTGTCATTTACATTAATGATCTGGATGATGGTGTGGCAAATTGGATTAGTAAATATGCAGATGATACTAAGATAGGTGGAGTAGTTGATAGTGAGGTAGATTTTCAAAGTCTACAGAGAGACTTGGGCCTTTTGGAAGGGTGGGCTGAAAGATGGCAGATGGAGTTTAATGCTGATAAGTGTGAGGTGCTGCATTTTGGTAGGACAAATCAAAATAGGACGTACAGGGTAAATGGTAGGGAATTGAGGAATGCAGTGGAACAGAGGGATCTGGGAATAACTGTGCATTGTTCCCTGAAGGTGGAATCTCATGTGGATAGGGTGGTGAAGAAGGCGTTTGGTATGCTTGCCTTTATAAATCAGAGCATCGAGTATAGAAGTTGGGATGTAATGTTGAAATTGTACAGGGCATTGGTGAGGCCGAATCTGGAGTATGGTGTGCAGTTCTGGTCGCCAAATTATAGGAAGGATGTCGACAAAATGGAGAGGGTACAGAGGAGATTTACTAGAATGTTGCCTGGGTTTCAGCACTTAGGCTACAGAGAGAGGTTGAATAGGTTGGGTCTTTATTCTTTGGAGCGTAGAAGGTTGAGGGGGGACTTGATAGAGGTTTTTTAAATTTTGAGAGGGACGGACAGAGTTGACGTGGGTAGGCTTTTCCCTTTGAGAGTGGGGAAGATTCCAACAAGGGGACATAGCTTCAGAATTGAGGGACAAAGGTTTAGGGGTAACATGAGGGGGAACTTCTTTACTCAGAGGGTTGTGGCTGTATGGAATGGGCTTCCGGTGGAAGTGGTGGAGGCTGGCTCGATTTTATTATTTAAGAGTAAATTGGATAGGTATATGGATAGGAGGGGACTGGAGGGTTATGGTCTGAGTGCAGGTAGATGAGACTAGGTCAGGGAGAATGGTCGGCGTGGACTGGTAGGGCCGGACAGGCCTGTTTCCATGCTGTAGTTGTTATATGTTATATGTTATATGTTAATAGTGGGTAGGAGTGGGCAGGTTACATGTAATGACAAATCGTCACGTGGGGATATGATTCAATTACACTCATGGATCTCCAAAACGAGTTGTGGTGGTGGGTGCAGCTCCAATTCGAAACATAATTTCTCAGGTTCAAGTAACTTGGGAAAAACAGGGAAGAAAAGATATGAGGTGTAAATGACCCGATTAGAAAGGCGTCCCATTCAGTTACGCTCAACTCTGCTCCAGCATTTCCATTTCCATGCACCCAACGATGTTTTAGAATCATAGAATAACAATAAACTCACCCTGTGTTCATTCCAAAAATTACTGGTCTTGACTGAAGCACACACAGTCTGAGATGAAACAAAACCGCTCAATAAATGAGTTAATAATCAAATGCTTTGTCATAGAAGTATGGATACATTTGGCACAGAGAAACGCATCTTATCTTCCATCCATGCCAATATGTTACATGTTATACCACAAAGTTTTATGCTCTGCAATAACGTTTGATGCAGCCTTTTATTAGCACATTTTGGGAATCTAAGCACAGAACAATCACCGAATGCACTTTAATCACGGCAAATTTGGTTTATTCAACAATCTGCAATAGCTCAGCCAACATGATCTACTCAAACGTACATAATACCCCGCTTTTGTGAGCCGAGGTCAGCAGAGATCAGCTATGATTACAGATACAAATTTCGGCATCAGCAGTTTCCTGTATCGCTGTCATTACACGCAGTTCTGCCAGAACGCGTATTTGCATAACACGAATTAAATAGAACGCGATTGGAGAATCTGGAAGTACTTTATGTATTGCACAGACAAACGGGTTGTAAAACGATCGTAAAATGGAGAACCATTTAAGAGTTATCTTGAAATTGATAAGCAGAAAATAAACCTACCTTGGAAATCTATCCTACTCTAACTATCCTATTATAGCACAGGTACCTGTTTATTGAATGTCGGGGTAAGCTGGTGTAGCCGAACGCCTACTCCTGATGCTATTTTCTTCTGTTCTTGTATTGCATGATCCCACCAGAATCCCTTGCCAACTATCTTGTACTTTCCACACAGGTAACACAATTGAAAATTGTTCGTAAAGTGTTTCAACGTTAGAACATCTGAGTGGATTAGCTCCCAATTTTTCAAATTATAGCGGTAATATTATAAGAATTAGAACCTACCTCTTGCCGTCGATTATTTTATCCATGCATTTATTTAGCTAATCTTTATTGGCCCCGTGGCAAATCGTGGCTCAGATTCTAATCCCGAAATTATTTCCCTTGAGGTTCATGAGATCAGAAGTGATAGGAGCAGAACTAGGCCATTCGGCCCATCAGGACCTCTCCGCCATTCAATCATGACTGATCTATCTCTCCCTCCTAACTCTGTTCTCCTGATTTCCCCCCATAACCCCCGAGACCCGTACTAATTTATAATCCATCTATCTCTGCATTAAACATATCAATTTACTTGTCCTACAGATCCTTCTGTCGCAAAGAATTCAACAGATTCACCATCCTCTGACTAAAGAAATTCCTCATCAACTCCTTCCCAAAGGAACGCCCTTTAATTCTGAGGTTATGACCTTTAGCCCTAGACTCTCCCATTTATAGAAACATCCTCTTCACTTCCACTCTATCCAAGCCTTTCACCATTCGGTAAATTTCAATGAGGTTCCCCCTCATCCTTCTAAACTCCAGCCAGTCCAGGCCCAGTGCCGTCAAATGTTCATCATATGTTAACCCACATTCTTGGGATCATTGTTGTAATCCTCCTTTGGACCCTCTCCAGAGGCAGGACATCCTTCCTCAGATATGGTGCCCAAAATTGCTCACAATACTCCAAATGTGGCGTGACCAGCGTCTTTTAGAGCCTCGGCATTACATCCCTGTTTTTGTATTCTACCCCTCTTTAAATAAATGCCAGCATTGCGTTTGCCTTCCTTACTACCGATTCAACTTGCAAGTTAACTTTATCGGAATCTTGCACCAGGTCCCTTTGTACATCCGATTTATGGATTCTCTCTCCATTTAGAAAATAGTCTCTACGTCTTAATCCTGCTACCAAAATGCATGACTGCATACTTTGCTTCACTATATTGCATCTGCCACTTCTCTGTCCACTCTCCCAACCTGTTCAAGTCCTTCTGCAGAGTGTCCTGCTTTTGCTGCACTACCTGTCCTTCCACCTATTTTCGTATAATCTGCAAACTTGGCCACAAATCCTTCAATCCCCTCATCTAAATCATTAATATACAATGTGAAGAGTAGCGGCCCCAGCACTGACCCCAGCAGAACACTAGACACTGGCAGCCAAGTAGAAAAAGCTCACTTTATTGCCACTCTTTGCCTTCTGCTATCCAACCAACCTGCTATCCATGCCAGTATCTGCTCTTTGATACCATGGGCTCACATCTCCATTAGCAGCCTCATATGTGGCATTTATCAAAGGCTTTCTGAAAAACTAGGTAAACAACATCCACTGGATTTCCTTTGCCTGTCATGCTATTTATTTCTTCAAATAATTCCAGCAGATTCATCAGGCAAGATTTCCCCTTCATAAAACAATGCTGACTTTGGCTTATTTTATCATGAATTTCAAAATACTCCATAAACTCATCCTTTATAATGGACTATAAAATCTCACCAACCATTGAAGCCAGACCAACAGGCCTCAGAAACGACACCCGTTCCTTCTCTCCGGAGATGCTGCCTGTCCCGTAGAGTTACTCCAGCTTTTTATGTCTATCTTTGGTTTAAACCAGCAACTGCAATTCCTTCTTACGCACTATAATTTCGACTTCGACTATTAGGCTTTGCTCCCTTCTCGTACAGCGGGGTAATATTGGCAATTTTCCAATCATCTGGTATCACGATTAATGCTGCCACAATCTCTAAAGCCACCTCTTTCCGAAACATAGAGTGCAGTCCATCCGGTCCAGTTCACATC
The DNA here is from genome assembly GCF_053455715.1 of Rhinoraja longicauda. NCBI lineage: Eukaryota > Metazoa > Chordata > Chondrichthyes > Rajiformes > Arhynchobatidae > Rhinoraja > Rhinoraja longicauda. The sequence goes on from NC_135966.1 coordinate 34,230,162, forward strand.
ACCTTCAGCCCTTTCAGCTTCCCAAGCACCTTCACCTTAGTAAGAGCCATTCAACTAACTTCCACCCCCTAACTCTTTTGAATTTCAGGAACATTGGTGGTATCTTCCACTAATGCAATAAAGTTATTCAAATTCTCTGCCATTTCTTTATTCCCCATTATCACTTCTCCTGTATCATTTTCCAACGGTCCAACATTCACTCTTGTCTCTTTCTTATTCTTTGTATAACTAAAGCAACTCTTACTATCCTCTTTTAAGTTATTGGCTAGCTTACCTTCGTATTTCATCTTCCCTCCCCGCATTGCCTTTTTAGTTACCTTTCGTTGTTCTTTTAGAACTTCTCAATCCCCTGGCTTCCCACTAATCTTTACAATGTTATATGCCTTCTCTTTTAATTGTATACTGTCATTGACTTCCCTTGTCGGCCACGGTCGTCCCATTCTCCCCTTAGAATCTTTCTACCTCTTTTGAATGAAAAGATCCTGCACCTTCCAAACTATTCCCAGAAATTCCTCTCATGGCTGTTCCACCGCCATTCCTGCATGGGTCCCTTTGCAGTCAACTTTGGCCAGCTCCTTCCTCATGCCTCTGTAATCCCCTTTACTCCGCTTTAATACCGTCACATCTGATTTCATATTCTCCCTCTCAAATTGCAAGTTGAATCTTATTATTTTGAGGTCGTTACCTCCTGGTGGTCAGTTTACCTTATCAAATCCGGATTATTACACAACACTAAATCAAGAATTGCCTTTTGCCTGGTAGGCTCCACAACATGCTGCTCTAAGAAACCATCTCGGATGCACTCTACAAATTCCCTTTCTTGGGGTCCAGTACCAACCTAATTTTCCCAGTCTGCCAGCATATTGAAATAACCTGTACCCTATATCCTGGCTACAGTTTGGGGACCTGTAAATAACCCCAATTAGGGTATTTTTTTACCCGTGCAATTTGTCAACTTTATCCCCAATGACTCTACATCTTCTGATACAATGTCAACCCTTGCTAAAGACCGAATTTCATTCCTTACCAGCAGAACTACCCCACCTCTTCTGCCCACCTGTCTGTCTTTCCAATAGGAGTATGATCTTGACGTATAACCTGGGTTCTGCTCGTTAATTTGAGGACTGACCACGTGCATTGGTTTTGCAGTGTCACTTTTTGGCTAAGTCACTGAACCTTACAAAAAACAAGGAAAATAGATTTTCAATTTCCCTTGTAACTCCGTGTCCAATACCGATTACGATTGCGAATGCAGACACCGGTCAGATGTCATGTGGTTCCGGACATTTCATACTTGCCACGGTAAACAGAGTCAACACATTACATTCCACAAATAGATTATTGTTATGTCCTCGCACTCATTTGAAACGCTTCCTTTGGCATGCTGTCATAATCATTTAGATCGTCCACCTTGCAGATCGCACACGTATCTCAAATATTTGGACAGGCGAGGCTTCTCAACTCTTCTTGTTTAGGTTCTCTATAAATGACATGTCCTTGGGAGGTTCGATTAAGAAAAATATCATGGCGTTTTAAGCGTATATTAGGAGCAAGATCCGCCGTGGTAGAATGGTAAAGTAGATTATCACTTACACGCACACACACACACACACACCCACACACACACACACACACACGCACATATTATATAGATATATATCCCGCTATGTGGCCTGACAGCTTTTCTCACAGACCGCAACACCAGCAACATTGGTGTCACCTGCAAACGCCCTACCCTATTTACGCATTTATGTATAAGCTACAGGATGAAATTGGACAGAGTTGGATTATTATACGGAAATAGTCAGAACCTTTTTTCCAGGATGGAAAAAAATCGAATACTATAGGGCATTGCTTTAAGGTGCAAGGGACATAGTTTAAAGGAGAAGTGCGGGGCAACTTTTTTGGCACAGAGCCCGGTGAATGCCTGGAATGCGCTTCCATGGTTGGTCGTTGAGGCACATACGATAGTGGCATTGAATAGTGGCATTGAATTTAAACGACGGAAAATTGTATATAAAAGAAAAGATGGACAGGGAAGAGCTGTGCAAACAAAGCACTTCCTGCGTGCTTAAACTGGAGGGTATAATGGAGAATCCGCTGAAGCTCTATCGTTTAGAAATCACAATTCGTGACATCAATGACAATTCACCCGTGTTCCAGAGGAGAGAAGTTAATATTGCAATGTCAGAACTGACACCAGTCGGAGCAACATTCCCACTTCCCAGCGCGCAGGACGGGGACGCTGGAAGCAACAGCGTTCAGTCCTACAAGCTGAGCCCGAGCGAGCATTTCACTTTGAAATTGCAGTCAGAAGAAGACCAACAAACCGATCTACCAGAATTGACTCTGAAACGACCTTTAGACCGAGAACAGCAAACAGCTCACCGCCTAACACCGACAGCATTTGACAGAGGGAGCCGGAGAAACATGGGAATTGCCCAGATTATAATCACTGTGCTCGATGTGAACGACAATGCTCCGGTCTGCGAACAGAACATCTATGAAGTCACAGCTCCAGAGAACGTGCCGAAAAATACCCTGATTGCGAAAGTAACGGCCAATGATTTGGATGAAGGACTAAATGGAGAGGTAACCTACTCGTTTAGCGATCACACCCCTGATAAGGTGCGCGATTTATTTAGTTTGGATTCAACAAGCGGGGAAATCAGGGTAATTGGTGTCGTGGACTTCGAAGAGGCAGAAAATTATCAAATTTTAGTTCAGGCGAAAGACAGGGGTACACATCAAGTATCAGTATACTGTAAAGTTTTGTTAGAGATTACCGATGTTAATGATAACAGTCCTCAAATAATAATAACGTCAACTCTGAGCATTATCACAGAACACGCTTCACCAGGCACTGCGGTAACTTTTTTCAAAGTTACCGACCGGGATTCTGGAAAGGAAGCAGTGGTTTATTGTTGGATCGCAGCTGAGTTACCCTTTAAATTGAATAACTCATCTAACGATTACTACACTTTAGTCATTGACGGCGATATAGATCGAGAGAAGACGCCTGAGTACAACATTACTATTATGTGTACAGATCGGGGATCCCTACCGTTCTTGACAAATAAAACCATCAGCGTTCACGAGTCGGATACAAATGACAACGAGCCACGTTTTACGCAATCGTCATTCACCCGATATGTGAAAGAAAATAATATCATTGGCGATTCTATACGTACTGTTCCAGCCTTTGATCCAGATGCTGATGAAAATGCCCAGTTATCCTACTCGATTTTAGATGTGCTTGTGCATGGTTTGTTTGTGTCCTCATTCGTCTTGATAAACCCAGTAAATGGGGTGGTGTTTGCACGACGATCCTTTGATTTTGAAGAAATTAAATTATTTCAGTTCCAAGTGCAAGTTAGGGATGCTGGATCGCCGCCACTCAGTTGTAATGTGACAATGAATGTCATTATCGTAGACCAGAATGATAATGTCCCGGTAATAGTCTCACCTCTGCCAACTAAAGCTGCCGTAGTAGAAGAAACAATCCCAAGATCAGCAGACTCAGGTTACTTGGTGGCAAAAGTGACTGCAATAGATGCAGATTCTGGTTTAAATGCACAACTGTCCTATCACATACATCATCCCTCTGATGGATGTCTGTTTACGTTGGCTGCGGAAACGGGGGAAATTTGGACAATTCGCCGTCTTTTGCAAAAAGACATTTCCACTCAAAAAATCGTAATTGTGGTAAAGGACAAGGGCACGCCATCACTTTCATCCACAGTTACCATCAATGTATTAGTGCAGGATGACAGGGCAGAAAATGCATCTAATATTGGCATAATGGCCACCTCTGGCATATGGAAATATGACTTTAAAGTCTATTTAACTATTACCTTTGGCGCAACGTCCTTGTTACTTTTTTTGGCTATTACAGTTCTCGGTATTAAGGTCCACAGATCAAGAAAGGATAGACATTATTACTGTTGCTGTTGGAACACGGATTTTCTTTCGAGGAGAGATGCAGCAATTGGAGTTCAAAAGGCTAGTGTAAATATTCGATTACAGCCCAATTACACAGACATGTACGACAATAAGATTCTTCCACAAGTACTGCCAGGTGATATTGGCGAAGAATAAACAATAAACGATTTCATGTTACTAAAATTACAAGGTATGTCCGAACTCCCGACTCATACCAAGACTGGCTCATATGTCACAACTGAACATGGAAAGACATCAAACTGCACGGGCAGGAATATCACTGAATTTCACAACGTTCAAATACTGCGACTGACTTTTGGAATATCAATGTACTCTAGTAGCAAAGCTTTTGGACGTAAATTTAAGTAATCAGACTTAGCCGTCAATTACGGAATGGACGTTTGAACAAATTTTCCCGACGCATTTCAAAAGAAAAGTTCGCGCATGGAGTATGAAAAAAGGCCACTGTTTAGTTGAGTTTAGTTTATTATTATCACGTGTACAGAGGTACAGTTAAGAGTTGTATTTGTTGTGTGCTATCCAGTCAGCAGAAAGACGATCGATGATTATAAGCAAGCCGTCCTCAGCGTACAGATTCATCAGAAATAGTATCACGTTTCTAGCAAGATTAAGTCTAGTAAAGTCCGATTAAATATAATTCGAAGGTCTCCAATGTGGTAAATGGGAGGTAATGACCGCTTGCGAGTTGGCGATATGACTGTCCAGTTGCCCGGCAACAGCTGGGAAGAAACTGTCCCTGAATTAAGCAGTCACGAAATTGCATTCAAAGCAAAGATGCATTTCACCCATCATGGTCGAAGTACAATAAGATATGCTTGACCGTTATCTGCTCAGTGTTGTATTTAGAGTCGCTATTTTGGAACAGAGTGGGTAAATAGCAGGATAAGGTCCTGCTGCATTATTGTAGGGAACTGATTACAGCGAATCTGGGATGGAAATGGCACCGGAATGAACTAGCTTACTTGCGGAAAGGCTTATTAGTTAGTGCTGTTGGGACTGGTTTAAACGAATTTGGTAAAACTAATTGGAAACCCAGTGTTTGGATCGGGGGGCGTGTTCAGTCAAATATAGAAGGTACGTTAAGTCATTCCCGTGGTAGTGTAGACCTGGCGTGATAATTCACAATGAAGGAAAGAAGGTAAAATTGCATCAATTTTAATTCAAGGGTCGAAAACAAGAATGTGAGTCACAATAATATTGAGCATTGATTGGCACACCGAAATATGTTACCCATCATAGAGGTATGGTTGAAATAAAAGCGGGGGTAATAACTCAACATTTCAGGGTATAGAATCTTAAGGTGTGTTTCTTGCGCCGGTTACCATGGTATGGAAGGACAACATAGTAGAAGGCTCTTCCAATGAGACCACATGGGCAGAGGTTAGAGGGAATAAACCCCTCTGTGTTGGCAACACACTGCGGGCCACAGTACAGTCAGTTTGATATGGTGCAACAGAGATTTAGCAGTGATATGGTTATGGGAGCAGCGTCTTAAAATTTTCGTAGTATCAAATGGGATAATTTTACTATGAAAGGAATATAGAAAGTCTGTTTCTAATCTGTTTCCAGGAGATCATTTTGAGAATGTATGTAGATGACTCAACCAGACAAAGGGCAATACTAAAACTTATCTTAGGAGTTGGAGCCAAGCAAGTTGTACCAATATGAATAGACTTGTTGATAGTAACCATAGATCTGTAAGTTTCAAGATAGCCTTGGAAATAGACAGGAATAGTTTGGTTATTGAGGGCTTGAATTGGGTGAGACCGATTTCAATATCACAAGATAGGACCTGACAATAATAGACTTGGAACAGTTACTTGCAGGTACATTTATATCCGACAGGTGGGAGTCATACAAAAGTGAAATAATGAGATTTCAGGTCCACAGTGTATCCATGAGGGAGAAAGATAAATGCAGGAAGTGCAAGGAATCCACATTTCAAGGGATGTGGAGGAATGGATGATGATAAACGATGACGTGTACGAGAAGCATATAGAGCTGAAAGTTGGGATAGCCCTTCAGGAACGCTAAAATGTGCGTACGTGTGTGCAAGTGCAAGTGACAGACAGTGAGAACCTTGCTTGTGAAGTTTATAGTAACGGTCAGTGTATTCAAAATAATTTAGAAAGGCAAAGATGGAACGGGTAATATAACTGGCAGAAAAGATTAAAAATAAATAAAATGCATTTATAAGTACTTGAGAGACATACGGGTGAGCAAAGGAAAAGAAAGAATCAGGTCGATAAGGGACAATTGGTATTTGGAGTCAAAGGGTGGAGATGAGTTGATTAATTATTATTTCTCACCTTCATTTACTCAGTAGGGAAAAGTTGTAATTGTGGGGTTGCAATAAATATTAAATTAAATTCGTATCCTTGCAAAAAGGATATTCAAATGTTTAGCTGGCATAAAGGTCGATAGATTGTTAGGGCCTAAGGAGATGTATCTCAGGTTGCTATGGGAGACAAAGGAGGAGATTGCCGAGGCGCGGCAGAATGTTTTACATCTCTGCATGAAACATGCAGATTTGCGGAGGACAGAACGCGCGGCAACTTTATTCAGGAATAACAATAGAACACGGCAGTATTTAAACGCCATTAGACTAAGTTCAGTCACAAGAAAGCCTATTGGAAAGAAAGAACTGAGGCAAAGGATTACTGTACACTTCCAAAGTCATGAACTAATCATAGACTTTCAATGTGGTTTTGTTTGGAAGAAAATGCTTTGACGGTGGCAGCATGGTAGATGTAGTGCTTTTGGACATAAGTCAGGCACTTGATGAGCTCCCACGAAGGATGTTGGTCCAAAATGTTCGGGCCAATGGGATCCAATGCAATTGGATCAAAAACGTGGCTTTATATTAGGAGGCAGAGCGTGAAGATGGAGTGTTGTATTTTCCAGTGCAAGCGTGTGACCAAAGGTGTGCCAAGTGAAGAATTGCTGGAAACGTTTTAGATTGGTTTATACTTTTATGCAATAGGGATTTGAAAGGTAGAGTTCCATATGATTCGTTCCACGTGCACTGAGAAACAGAACAAAGCTTCATTGCTGCGCAACACAGGCAAATTAAACAATACATAATTGCAACAAGGTAGCGCACGAGAGTAATTTTGGGTGTAAAAAAAGGTAGGATTTGGCATTATAGCTACAGAGAAAGTGCAGATGAAAAGGGCATGAGCTATAACGAAGTAGACTGGGACATCAAAAATTCATCCTTAGCCAATGAACAGATAAGAGAGAGTGATCGAATTCCACCGGTACTTGGTATATCGCTGATTTACTGAGGCAGCGTGAGGTATAGATAGCGTCGACAGTGGGGAAAACATGGATTATGTGATCGACTAGACAGCATTGACAACTCTGCAATTCCGTGGGGCGTTCGGCACAGTTGTTGCCACCTCAAGCTGTGATGCGTCCGGATGGGATCCTTTCGCTGGAGCAACTGTGGAAATTGGCCAGAGTTAATGAAGAAATTACGAATTTCCTTTGTCTTCCGGGGACGAAGAGACACTGGTTTCGTTCATGTCGTTTATATAGTTGTATCAGGAAAAACTGTCAGTAACATTTACACATTGGAATATGAAGATCTCGGTCACCTCCACTCTGCATTGTACCCAATTTTTATGCTTGAGCGAGCAGAACGGGCTATGCTGCAGGTTTCCTTTTATAGGTTGATAAATTTTCTTGAATATTGAACACAATAACGTTAAAAATATAGAGACATTCAGCGGCTCCATTCGAAATTACACTGAACCGTTCTCAGAGATTACGTATGCTCTAAAACATTTCAGAATAATGGTTAGCTTATTGGAGTGCGAATAAACTAAATATTTTTTTAGTCACAGCGTGGGCCTCAGTCTCATTTTACTCGGATTCTTTATCTATACATGGTGGACTTACATAACTATTGTATGAAATCATATCATACAAACCCACGCACGGTAGCGCAGCGGTAGAGTTGCTGCTTTACAGCGAATGCAGCGCCGGAGACTCAGGTTCGATCCTGACTACGGGTGCTGCACTGTAAGGAGTTTGTACGTTCTCCCCGTGACCTGCGTGGGTTTTCTCCGAGATCTTCGGTTTCCTCCACACTCCAAAGACGTACAGGTATGTAGGTTAATTGGCTGGGTAAATGTAGAAAAAATAAAAAAATTGTCCCTAGTGGGTGTAGGACAGTGTTAGTGTGCGGGGATCACTGGGCGGCACGGACTTGGAGGGCCGAAAAGACCTGTTTCCGGCTGTATATATATGATATGATATTACACGTGCGCCTCAATTACTCTTCCCAGCAAGTTATTGCGAAAAAAGCCAAGTGACGAGGTTCTCTGTATTACTAACAATATTGTTACAAGGCAGCCACATTCCACATGATGAGAGACTTTGTATGTTAATGGCAGATTACTTTCAATGTATGTTAGGTGGGTGAATAATTGCATAAACATGCAAATAATATTCAAAGGCACTAGGAACGAACGCTTTCAGTTATTCAATGCAATCTATCTTCAAAAATGGGTAAGTAATATCCATCAAGTACATGATTTACAATCATGGGAAGTATAATTTTAATTACGCTGCACTCAAAGAGTACATAACATACACAATTTTATAAATATTAGGCTGCAAAAGATAACGTTGCACACCGTTAAATGCACAAAGCAGATCTTCCGAAACACAGCGGAGGCATTGTTGCTTTAAGAGCATTTGCTGTTATAATTGGTCAAGTCCCTATGTGTCGCTCTCTACCAATGAGGGGATGAAATGCAGTCGAGGATCCTGCATCAGTCTCCTTTGAACAAGCACTGCGCAGTATCGAGGAGAGGGAACGGTTTCATTGTTCCACGCTCTGGACTCATATTTCAGCTGAAAGGATTTCTGTATCTCATATTAACGCAGAAGAAAAATCGCTCGTATGTTTGGGAAAGAAATATAGCTTTTCGGCGACATATTCAAGGTAATCAGCATTTTCATTGTCGGCGTTCTTTCCAACGTGGTGGAAGAAATCCTTAAATTCGGCGGCTATGACTGGGCTAATTTAATCCAGAATGGTCGCACCGCTCAACAACCGAGTGTTGCAACTTTCCGTTTTTCATGTGCTACTCTTCCACCTTTCCGGTTCAGTGCAACGTAATATTCGTTACTCAATTCCAGAAGAGCTGAAGGTTGGTGCCTTTGTTGGTAATGTTGCCCGGGATCTCGGGCTAGAGATTAAGCAGCTTTCGCAGCGCAGATTTAGAGTTGCATCAGAAAAGAAAATACAGCACCTCGCCGTGAACCTGAGGACGGGAGCAATATTTATCAAAAATAAAATAGACAGAGAAGAGCTTTGTGGACATAGATTCAGTTGCGTGTTGATGTTAGAGGCCATAATCGAGGGCCCGCTTAAGATATATCGCATTGAAGTTGAGATACTTGACATAAACGACAATGCGCCCCGATTCCAGAGAGAGGAAATTAACAAAGCAATATCTGAGGTCGCACCGGTCGGGACGATTATTCCACTCCCGAGTGCGATGGACGCAGACGCTGGAATAAATGGTGTTCATTCCTATCAGCTAAATCCAAGCGCGCATTTCAGTTTAAAACTGCAAACAGATGGTGAACAGAATGATATCCCAGAATTGGTACTGGAACGACCACTAGATCGCGAGCAGCAAACGACACATAGATTAACATTGACGGCCACTGATGGCGGGAACCCGAAAAAAATCGGAACTACCCAGATCATTATTACTGTGCTTGATGTGAACGACAATGCTCCGGTCTGCAAGCAAAGCATTTATCAAATCACAACCCCAGAAAATGTGCCTAAAGATTCCTTGATAGTGCAGGTAACAGCCGAGGATTTGGACGAAGGCGTAAACGGCGAGGTAATATATTCCTTCAGCGATCACACTCCCAATAGAGTACGCGAATTGTTTAGTTTGGACCCAGCGAGCGGCGAGATCAGGGTAATTGGGGCTGTGGATTTCGAAGAAGCAAATAGCTATCAAATTTTGGTACAAGCTGAAAACAGAGGCACTCAACAAATACCAGTATACTGTAAAGTTGTATTAAAGATTAGCGATGTTAATGATAACTGGCCTGAAATAATAACAACGTCCACCTTCAACACAATACCAGAAAATATTGCTGCGAATACGGCAGTGTCTCTTATAGGAGTTAGGGACCGAGATTATGAAAACTCACCCAATGTTTCTTGCAGTATCCCCGGAGATATCCCTTTCAATCTGAATGCTTCTTTTAATAATTACTTCACGTTAATCACTCGTGGTAACATAGATCGTGAAAAGGTGGGGGAGTATAATGTTACAATTACATGCACAGATAGTGGCTCGCCTCCACTTTCGACCAAGAAATTAATCCGAGTTCAAATTTCGGATATAAATGACAACGCTCCACGATTTACGCAGCCTTCTTTTACGGTGCACGTAACAGAAAATAATGTTATTGGTTCTTCAATTGGTTCTGTGCCAGCAATTGATCCAGATTCTAATCAGAATGCTCAATTGGCGTACTCCATTTTGGATAGCCTGATAAACGGGTTGCCTTCATCCACTTTCGTCTCAATAAACCCGACCAGTGGGGCGCTGTTTTCTCGTAGATCGTTTGACTATGAACAAACAAAAACCTTTACATTCCATGTGCAAGTAAAGGATGCAGGGATCTTGCCGCTCAGCAGCAACGTCACCGTGAAAGTGGTCATCATAGATCAGAATGACAATGCTCCAGTGATCATATCGCCTTTATCTGCAATTGATGATTCCATTCCAAGATCTGCAGACTCAGGTTACTTGGTTTCAAAAGTCACGGCCACTGATGCCGATTCTGGACGGAACGCGCAGCTTTCTTATGAGCTTCGTCGCCCTACGGATGAAAGCCTATTTACTGTAGCTCCAGAAACTGGCGAGATTTGGACAATTCGCCGCTTTGGACACAAAGATTCACTCAGGCAGAAAATCGTGATTGTCGTGAAGGATAAAGGAACTCCATCCCTTTCGTCCACCGTCACGATTAATGTGTCAGTACAGGACGATTTAGCAGACAGTTCATCTAATGAAGGCTTGTTTGGGACAATTGGTCCATGGAAGACTGACGTAAAACTATATCTAATGATTTTGTTTGGCACAACTTCATTTATTTTACTTGTGGCAATTGTAATCCTCGGCATTAAGGTACATAGAAACAGAAATTATTCTGGCAGTCATTGTTGCGTTGGAGACACGTCATATTTTCCGCGGAGGAGCAATTCGCCCCACGGAGTTCAAAAGGCCAGCGTGAATCTTCAAATGCCGCCCAGTTACAGGGAGGCGCGTGATAATGAAAATCACCCACAAGATTTCATTGATGAGGTGACACCAGATGAAGCCATGAGTCATCTTATGCTTCTGAAGCTGCATGGATCGGCCGCACTCACGAATAATATCAAGAATAGCGCGAGCGTGTCGGCAGAACATGGAAAGACATCATACACTTTGAACATGGATACAACAGGATTTTATGAGGTGAGGCGTGCCTTCTTAAAACCTCTTGGATTGAAATAGGTTATGTTAAGAAATAAATTGAGTGAGAATTGTTTGCTTGTTTGCGTAACTTTATTAGAAATAATGCTTTTTGACGCCAGGCAAATCTCCATAAGAAATCGAAGAAGTGTTAGACTAAGCAGCCTCTGGTAATTGTTTCACCATTCGCGATTATTACTATATTTTTAAGTCAATGTCACTTCCCTGCTCTCACCACCATATCCAGCGATTTCCCTAAAATATCTGTCCACTTGCTCTTGAATCGTCACATTGCGTAAGAGTCGACTGCCCTGTAATTTAGTAAATTCAAACGAATTCGAAGAAGAACGTTCTTCTCATTTCAGGCCAATAAAATGTTGAGTCATATGAAATTTGGAGAATTGGTTCCAATCCTTACATTGGTTACTATCATATTGAAAGCACCGAGCAATTGAGGAAATAACACAAGGTCGATTGGGGAGGGGTGGGGGGCAGGGGTGAAATCGCATGATAGATCTATTTCAAAAGGATTACTATTCAACTGAACTAAAATTAGCATTGACGTTAAAGGCTAACTAAGTTGGTCAATCTGAAGTAACCAGTTAAACAAAGTTAGTATACATTGGCGCAATGAATCGCGCGCATTTATATTGGAACCATAACTGATGCCATCGTTTCAATATGTTATTTTGCTGAACAATGAATTCAAGTTAGTAACAATGAAGGGAATGAGAAGAAAAATTGCCTTCCGTATGGCTCCAAATTAAAAATGGAAATGTCCAGCAATTAATAAGTATCACTTATTTGGAGCTTAATCTATTGTTGGAGCATTGAAGCTCATATGAATTTGGTTGACGGCCTGGTGGCGCAATTGCTGGTGCTGTTACCTCATAATTGCTGGTGCTGTTACCTGTTAGTTTGACGTCTGTGGTGGGAAAATTAATGGATAAGATACTTAGGGACAATATATATAAACATATGGATAAACAAGGCCTGATTAGGAACAGTCAACATGGATTTGAGCCTGGAAGTTCATGTTTGACTAATCTTCTTGAATTTTTTGAAGAGGTTACCAGGGAAATTGATGAGGGCAAGGCTGTGGATGTTGTCTATATGGACTTCAGTAAGGCATTTGACAAAGTTCCACATGGAAGGTTGATTAAGAAGGTTAAATCATTGGGTATTAATAGTGAAGTTGCAAGATGGATTCAACAATGGCTGAATGGGAGATACCAGAGGGTAATGGTTGACAACTGTATGTCAGGTTGGAGGCCAGTGTCTAGTGGAGTAACCCAAGGATGTGTGTTGGGTCCGCTGTTGTTTGCAATTTACATCAATGATCTGGATGATGGTGTGGCAAATTGGATTAGTAAGTATGCAGATGATAGTAAGATAGGTGGTGTAGTTAATAATGAAGTAGATTTTCAAAGTCTACAGAGAGACTTGGGCCTTTTGGAAGGGTGGGCTGAAAGATGGCAGATGGAGTTTAATGCTGATAAGTGTGAGGTGCTGCATTTTGGTAGGACAAATCAAAATAGGACGTACAGGGTAAATGGTAGGGAATTGAGGAATGCAGTGGAACAGGGGGATCTGGGAATAACTGTGCATTGTTCCCTGAAGGTGGAATCTCATGTGGATAGGGTGGTGAAGAAGGCGTTTGGTATGCTTGCCTTTATAAATCAGAGCATCGAATATAGAAGTTGGGACGTAATGTTAAAATTATACAAGGCATTGGTGAGGCCGAATCTGGAATATGGTGTGCAGTTCTGGTCGCCAAATTATAGGAAGGATGTCAACAAAATAGAGAGAGTACAGAGGAGATTTACTAGAATGTTGCCTGGGTTTCAGCACTTAAGCTACAGAGAGCGATTGAACAGGTTGGGTCATTATTCTTTGGAGCGCAGAAGGTTAAGGGGGGACTTGATAGAGGTTTTTAAAATTTTAAGAGGGACGGACAGAGTTGACGGGGGTAAGCTTTTCCCTTTGAGAGTGGGGAAGATTCAAACAAGGGGACATAACTTCAGAATTAAGGGACAAAAGTTTAGGGGTAACATGAGGGGTAACTTTTTTACTCAGAGGGTGGTGGCTGTATGGAATGAGCTTCCGGTGGAAGTGGTGGAGGCAGGCTCGATTTTATTATTTACGAGTAAATTAGATAGGTATATGGATGGGAAGGGATTGGAGGGTTATGGTCTGAGAGAAGGTAGATGGGACTAGGTCGGAGAAAGTGTTCGGCATGGACTAGAAGGGCCAAACTGGCCTGTTTCCGTGCTGTAATTGTTATATGGTTATATGGTTATAATTTCGAGTTCGATCCTGATTTCAGATGCTGTCTCTGATTGCATGGGTTTCCGCCAACATTTCTACATACGAAAGACGTGCTGGCAGTCATCACAGCTTATACAGGACCTATGATAACACATTCGTTTTGCTGGCAACTGTGTTAAGTTGCATCGAGAATGTATTCATTCATTTTATATAGGAAACTGTTTTAAGACTAGCGCGCATAAATAATTTCGAAATCCTCTTGAGAAATGGTGTTGAGATAATGACACACTTTAATTTGTGAGATGCTTAAATAAATCTGCAGATTTTTGGGGGGAGATTCTGATACCGTATCAAAGAATAGCACTGCATTTCCAAGTTAGGTATGCGTTCATCTTGAGGGGTTGAATATTAGTATTGTGTGCAATCAATTTCAATTGGTACATGAGTCCATTCAAGACAAAAATAAGACTATTGAATAGGAAAGCTACTGGAGAAAAACATGTAAGTCCAAAATTAATTTCATCGAGAAGATTCAATGCATCATTCTTTTGTTTTAAATGTCATGGTAAACACAGTACAGAATACAACCCCTTTGTCCACAGCACAGGAGTTTAATACAAGCAGGCTTACGTACAATAAAATAAAAATCATGTCTGCAGCATCGCAGACGCATAGTCTCAAACCAACACACAAATCCAAAAAATGTACATACAGGGCACACAAATTCTTTTTGACACCAAAAAGAAAAAGGGACTATGCAGGAAAGACAATCCAAAGGCAATTTGGGAAAAAGAAACAAGTCCAGGGCAAAGTTAGAGGTAGTTGTTTGTAGTTTCCCGATGTTGAGGGGGGTTATGATTGTGCAGGCTACTTCAAGAACCAATTAGTTGTAGGAAAGTGTTGTACCTGAATCTATTCGTGTGGCAGGCTGCTGGACCTGGCGCCCAATGGTGGCCCATAACTCTCTGTAACCTCTTGCATCGCTGTGAAATGGATTGTCATGCGTGACCCCACGATGTAAACTGCAAGGATACTTTCTATAGTATATCTGTCGAGGTTTCTTGGAGTATTCGGTGACAAACCGAATCTAACAGCGGGAGCGTATTTTTTTTCGGAGATTGTCTTCGTATGGTACGATATGGGACTGTATGGTGCGATAGGGATATAGACAGTATCACAAAATGCTGGAGTAACTCAGCAGGTTGACCTGCTGAGTTACTCCAGCATTTTGTGATACTTTCGATTGGTACCAGCTCCTGCAGTTATTTTCCTACACTGAGATATAGACAGCGTTTAATTAACATTGTTAAACAAAAACATGTGCTTCCTTTCTTCGAATTAAAACGTGGTCATTGGCCGTCTTTCCAATCACATCTGTTTTACTATTGGTAGGACTGTAAATATAAGGACAACAGTGGCGGCACGTTGGCGCAGCAGGCAGAGCTTGCCCGAGACCCGAGTTTGATCCTGATCTTGGGTACTGTCTGTGTGGAGTTTGCACATTCTCCCTGTGACCACGTGGATATCCTCCAAGTGTTCCAGTTTCCTCCCACATCCCCAAAAACGTGCCGGGTTGTAGGTTAATTGGCCTCCGTAAATTGCCTCTAGTGTGGAGTGGGTGGGATAACATAGAATGAGTATGAACGAGTGATCGATGGTCGGTGAGGATTTGGAGGCGGAACGGCCTGTTTCCATGCGTTATCTTTAAACTCTAAACTCAAAGCAACTACGCCAAATTCCACTGTCCATTCCATTGAAGTGATAATAATCCCATTTATTTACAGTAGATGTGCTATATATTATCTATGTGACCAGTCGAATTTACATTAGGAGGAACAGCACGGTCACTATTTACCGAGAATATGCTTGGGGTGGCCGAGTGAAGTTGCATGCGTGGGAGTTAGGTATAAGAAGGGGGTAATTCATTTGTAGTGATTGTATTACAGCCGCCACAGTCGTCACCTCAAAGCAGAGGATCAGGTGTGTATGGTGGTTACAGATAACTGAAAAAATAATAGGGTCGTAGTAAGTGTTGAAACTTCCCTCTTATTGCTCGGAACTTCCATAGCGCACAAACTCTAGAATGTGGCAGAATATCTTTAAAAAAGTGCAGGAATGCTTTCTCAAACAATATGTAGATGGCCCAACAAGGAAACGTGTTCTGTTGGATCACCTACTTGGCAGAGGCAGTGGGGGAATTGAGCACTTTTGGTAGAGTCGCCACAATTTAATTCGTTTTTCAATGGTGATTGGGAAAACATGGGGCTGATCCACAAATAAATCTTAAATTGGAGCAAGGCACATTTTGAAGACTTTACACGGGAACTTGCAATGGTTTATTGGGAGAGGCTGTTGTCGGGAAAAGGGACGTCTGCCAACTGGATGGCTTTTAAATATGAGATTGGGAGAATTCAGGACCAGCATGTTCCTGTTAGAGTGATGGATAAGGTCGGCAGAATCAGGGAATATTCAAAGGGATATTTCGGAGCACATACGATATATCCATTGCAACATGTTTATTTATCGTTAGACACACCATTCACGTTAACTACAAAATATAGGTAGTATCCAATTTAAGGGAAAAAAAGTCATATTATGAAGAAACAGGGCCATCAGTATTTTATAATCTTTCACAATATGAAAATAGGCTAACAACGCAAAAACAGGAAAAAAAGTAACAAGATAGGACAAACCTAGTAAAACCTGTTATGAATATTTTTAAATGAGCGCGGATCTGATTAAAACATGTATCTGGGGATTTAATAATAGGAAAACAAAGGCAAACAGGTGCACATTAGAAGGTGTTTGCATTAATCCATTGAACTCAATCCACTGCACCAAAAAGTTCTACAAAGCTGTCACTGGAAGTGATAAAGCAGCGCAGAGAACTTTCTCTCAGGAATAAGTTGGGAATGAAATGAAATGTTGCCGCTCATAGTCCTCGTGGGCAGTTTACTCGGGATTTCAAAGAAGGGATTAGTAGGAGCCCATTTGCTGATTTGTTGTTTGAAAGAGAACCTTATGCTGCCTACAAAGTGGAAGCGATGAATACATCTGCACTAGCTAAAATGTTATTTGAACTTCAGCTACAAAACCCCGTATTAATATACAATAAATGATTCGGTTATGAGTTCATAAATATTTTTTGCACTGCTGCCTGAGTGGTATTATCACCACATATAAGTATTAAAGTCGTTTTACACTTCTATCTTTAATGAACATTGCGCATTTTTTTAAAGTGTAACGTCAAGGATTTGCGCAGAGACCTAACGGAACTAATGTAAATAAAATAAATATGACCGTAGAAATGACACAGCGGTGTCACTCGCCAAGTGGATGTACAAATGGTCACCACATTGACCTCGGTAATAACCAGTTAGTTACAAACATATTTCTAGCGCTGAATGGACGCACTCGGCGACAAGCTGATTTCGAGCAGCCAAAGCATGTTTCAGGGAAATAGACAATAATTAAGACTATATAAAACTATAATCCCAAGGACTAGTATGCTAATGTAAATTGAGACATATTTAGAAAACAAACATTTTGTTCCTTACACATTTTTAAATGGTTTAGTGGGATGTCCACCATTGCTTATATGTGCCACTATTTCTCTTTGATTTTTGTCAACTGACTGTCTCTGACAACTAATTGCCTTTGCAAAGGCAGCTGTGTGCATTATGCTTGAATTGCTGCAGTTATTCTGGAGAAGGTTCTTTATGCTGTTGATAAGGAGTTGTAGGTTTTAGACGCAGGAAGATTGAAAGAATTATGTTGTGTTTCGAAGTCAGGATAATGTGCAGCTTCAAGGGGTAAACGGGCACTGGCCTTTCTATGCGTATTCTTTCCTTGTTCTCCTTCGTAGTTCACTAGTTTTAAAAGCAGTGTCGGAGTAGCTGAGGTGAGTTGCTCATGTGCATTCTGTTGACGGTGCAAAACACTACGCTGACAATGCCGGAATGGCCGTCAAACTATTGCTGAACTAATCTGCCAGGCACAGTTCCCAAATTAGTGAGCCATTCCCAGATTATCGTGGGAGGTTTTGGAATGATAACGTAATATTTTACAACTTCGTGGACCACTTCAAGGTGCATTTTAGAACCAACAGCATTGCCACATGATGAACAAACCTTGCTCTTTCCACCTCAATCTCATTAAGACCTTTTCGTGGTGATCATTACTGGGCCGGTGCCGCAGCGGTAGCGTTGCTGCCTTGCAGCGCCGGAGAACAGAATTCGATCCCGACTATGGGTGCTGTATGTACGGAGTTTGGAGTTTGTGTGATTTCTCCGAGATCTTCGGTTTCCTCCCAACACTCCAAAGACGTACAGGCTTGTCGGTTAATTGGCTTGGTTTGTATACTTGGTATAAGTGTAAATTGTCCCTAGTGTGTGTAGGCCTGTCGTTGGTCGGTGCGGACTCAGTGGGCCGAAGGGCCTGTTTCCACGCTGTATCTCTAAATTAAACAAAATTGCTAACATTATTTTTTTGGGATCACATTATGAATTGGATTAAATTACATAATTGCCAAGGTGGGATTTGTTAGTTGAGACGTCTGGGCTTAATACAATGCGAACGTAATCACTGTATCACCATGACGTAAATGGTTTTGGGGTTTCCGCAGTAATGCACATTGTTATCGAAATAAGAGAACAACAATATATATTTCTGAAACCTGGTTTCTCCTTCGATTTCAGATCTGCGGTAACCGTCAGTGGGATTTGGAGCAATCTTCCATGGAAAGGTACCCTTCTGGACAATATAATTTGGCTGAAAATGAAGTGGAACCGGATCACAGAAGGTTTATGGAAATACATTCCCACGCCTTATAGGAAGCACGAATAAGTTCATGGTGGATGGAAATGATTTTGTCTCTTAATTGCGGCGAGCAGTTTGCATAGATGTTGCCTGTTCTCCGCTATATTTCCTCAAGTGGCCATCTCATTCTGCATGATTACACTTCATGTCTAATACGGTTGTAACTGCTAGTCTTCGTAATGAGCCGTCGATTTACGGCAGAATTCCGCTGACCAAACATCGTCTCAAGGGCATTTATCGCAACATACGCCTCCAAAACAGAACATTTTCTGCGATTCTTAGGTGTTTGAAAAGGTAGACTTGCCATCAGCAAATAATCCTCACGACTTTCGTATTCTGTTGTAATATGTCTTTGCCGACATAGGAAGGACTTCGAGAGAAAGTGTTGCTGGTTCATCGATTGCCAATAAAATTTCCAATGATCAATGAAGAAACTTGCATTTAGAGAAATTGAAGCTAAATTCCAGGTGGAGTCTTCACTTTCTCGTTCACTTCGCAACATTCAAGAAGTGGATTGGTTGAATAAAGCTTAATTAAGACCAATGACAGTACGAGGAACCATTGAAGATTGGGTAAAATTCTGCTCAAAGAAACAGAATATCACAACAGACATAATTTTAGAATGCGATTAAAATTGCAAGCGAAGACAAGAAAGGACTGCACAAAATATTATTTTTCACCGTATTAGAGAATTCAGTTGATGGCATTGACCTGCTTCTGTATTGAAATTCTATTCTCGCGTACTTCTTCAGCATTGCCAATTAGTTGTTGTGTCCGTAAATTTTCACGTGCTATGTTATATTTCTCAATATCACGAAAATGTTTAGGAGTCCTTTGTAGCGAAAAGTACCGCTCTTAGTGTTCTGAAGAATATGTCTTGTTGTTCCCCAAATTAATTCACCTAAATAAAAATAACTGAAGTCGAATCCTGCTTTATCGTGTTCTCATCAGTACGAATCAAACCAGTGCAGGCCAATGATATCAAATAAACTTTAACTTCAATTCTGAACGACACAAAACGAGAATAAATTTGGCTAACGATGCATCTATTTCAAGAGCCCGTAATACAATTCAATACAATACAATACAATATATCTTTATTGTCATTGTACAGGGGTACAACGAAATTGGGAATGCGCCTGCCATACGATGCAATAAATTAATTAGCTAGTCAGTATTAATTTAAACAACCCAATGAAACAAATTAGAACAGTTTTAAAACAGAATAAAGTGCAAGTAGATCTGTACCGGTTCACTGTGCGATGTGACCATCCGGCTCAGCAGGACCGGTTCATAGCAGCTATGGCCTTGGGGATGAAGTTGTTCCTGCGTCTGGAGGTGCGGGCGTAGAAGGCCTTCTATCGTCTGCCCGATGGCCTTGTATCGTCTGCTCGAATTGACGTTAAATAACAAAATGACTGGTAATTCAAATTCTGCTGTATTTTGATGCGTAGAATCTGATGAGTTTCGTTTCATAATTGACACGATTGGGCCAGTCATGCCAGGGCCAGGGTCACAACAATACTTTCAGCCTATCATCTCATTCTTCTGAACGGTAAACTACGCACATTTCTACATTCCAAATAGGCTTACGGTTGACATGTTAGAGGTGGTGCATTGCACCATAACCAGTTTGAATCAACTTGAATTCTTGTCTTTTAGCCATTAGTCACAGTTGCCCTATGTTTACTGTGATGTAAAGGACGAAGAAACATCATCATAGAAAAAGTATCTCAACCCGAAACACCACCCATTCCTTCTATCCAGAGACGCCGCCTTTCCAGCTGAGATACTCCGGTATTTTGCGTCTCCCCTCGGTGTAAACTAGCGTCTGCAGTTCCTTGCCACACATCGTGTAATGGGTGATATCGTTATCACAGCGTAATATGAAGTAGGATAATTTAAAAAAATTGATGAGAAAATATCAGATGAAAATATTAAATTATTGATGGATTATAATGATTCGCTAATAAAAAATGTAAAATTCGCTTTTAAAAATGACATGACACGCTAGAGGCAGGAAACATGTTCCCGATGTTGGGGGAGTCCCGCACCAGGGGCCACAGTTTAAGAATAAGTGGTAGGATATTTAGGACGGAGATAAGGAAGAACTTTTTCACTCAGAGAGTTGTGAAGCTGTGGTATTCTCTGCCTCAGAAGGCAGTGGAGGGGAATTATCTGGATGCTTTCAAGAGAGCTCTTAATGAAAGCGGTGTCAGGGGACATGGGGAGAAGGCAGGAACGGGGTACTGATTGTGCATGATCAGCCATGATCACGGTGAAGGCGGTGCTGGCTCGAAGGGCCGAATGGCCCACTCCTGCACCTATTGTCTATTGTCTATTATTGTCTATGACGAATTAGGCAGCGTATTCGTGATCACAATTTCAAACATAAATCAATGATAGGAGTGAAACGTATCTGGTGCCAATAATCAACTTAGTAGTTTTAATACATCTCTGTTGGATGCTAAGATTGGATCACCTGTCTGTTGGAAGTTTTACGGCTGGGTACTCACTTTTGGTTAATTGGCTTGCTCATTCCTATGCCATTGGCCTACTCAATATTCTCGTTTAAGATGTTGATTTTAGTTTCGGGCAGGTTGCCTTCATGTCCGCGTATGACGTTTAACTCTTGGTAAAAGCAAATCATCGCATTTAGATTAACAGATATATAACACATAAAAGATAAATACGAACTGCATAAATGTCTGTTGAAGGCAATCACCAATAAAGAATTTCCACCTGCTTTACGCCAACATTTTACCGGATTTACTGTTAAAATTCCCCTTTATTTGCATTAATTATCTCCTTAAAGTCATCTGAAGCAATCGTAACTGGCATCAGGTCCGCTGCAGTTAGAATCCCGTGTCCTACCAATTCTGGATGCGAGCTGTGTGATTCTCCAAACATTAGGGCGGCGGATCATCGTAGCTGGTCAGATTACGGCCTCACAGCTCCTGTCTTCAAACCTGACCACCTGATCTGCGGATACAGAGATTGCACGACCTTCTCCCATCCAATAGAATG
Organism: Rhinoraja longicauda; assembly: GCF_053455715.1. Taxonomy (NCBI): domain Eukaryota; kingdom Metazoa; phylum Chordata; class Chondrichthyes; order Rajiformes; family Arhynchobatidae; genus Rhinoraja; species Rhinoraja longicauda. Next base: position 34,251,740 of record NC_135966.1, read on the forward strand.
TGCAGGTTGACAAGTTAATTGTCTCCTCGAAATTATCCTTGGTGTTTGGATGAGGTGTGGAATCTGGGGCGGGTAGAGTGTGATAATTGATGGGAATGTCGGGGTAATCAATGGACTGAATGGAGTGAAAGGAACAGGAGACTCTGGAATGTTCAGCAAGACAGAAAGTGCTGGATCAACTCTGCGGGTCAAGCAGCATCTGTGAGGGGAATGGAGTGCCAACATTTCTGCTCGCGGCTCTTATTTAAACACATTGTCGCAGTAGGGACAAGGGTCGAGAAATCTGCGAATGGAAGTGGGGGCTCAGCAATGCCTGGCTAGTAATAGGTGCATACAGCGGAGGGTGCGGGCAGATGAGTGGAATGTGTGACAAAGGCTCGAGTTGAAAAGCAGCCGAAAGCATGTCAGATAGGAGAGAAGAGGAGGCTTTAGGTGTAAGGCCAGAGGAAGGGATTAAATTCTGCTGGATTCTTATAAATTGGCCCAGAAGGTTTGCTTCCGTGGAATATGATTGTATAATTCTTCATAATCTAAAACAGTTCCAAATTTAAATAAATGGTATATCTGCGTAATTAGGCGGAAGACCTACCCAACATATTTCAGAATTTCAACAAGCTTTCACAAATGTCAGATCCTGGTCCTGGGACTTTGCTTTAATGTTGATTGTTATCTCTCGGGACCATATAATGGTCCCGATAGATAACAGCTGAGGGGCTGGTGCAGGGAGCAGGGATTTAGATTTCTAGACCACTGGGATCTCTTCTGGGGTAGGGGTGACCTGTACAAAAGGGACGGGTTACACCTTAACAGCAGGGGGAGCAACATTCTGGCAGGTAGGTTTGCTAGTGCTACAAGTGTGGCTTTAAACTAAGTAGTGGCGTGGAGGGGTTGACAAACTGGGAATATGAAGATGGAGTTAAAGAGGAAGCGAATACAGGAGAAATTGCAAATGACTCTCGAATGAATGGGGAGGGAAGTTCTAGAAGGGATAAGAGAGTAAGGTCAGGGTCAATTGTGACCGGCGTGAGAGGGGAGGTGAATACCGAAATTAAAGTGTTGTATTTAAATGCGCGAAGTATATGAAATAAAGTGGATGAGCTTGAGGCTCAGTTAGTCATTGGCAAGTCTGATGTTGTGGGAATCACTGAGACATGGCTACAAGAGGACCAGGGCTGGGAACTGAATATTCAGGGGTACACAACATATAGAAAAGACAGACAGGTCGGCAGAGGGGGTGGGTCGCTCTGTTGGTGAGGATTGATATTCACTCACTTGCAAGGGATGACATAGAATCAGGAGATGTAGAATCAGTATGGATAGAAATGAGGAATTGTAAGAGTAAAAATAACCTAATGGGAGTTATCTACAGGCCCCCAAACAGTAGCCTCGACATAGGGTGCAAGTTGAATCAGGAGCTAAAATTGGCATGTCGCAAATGTAATGCTACGGTGGTTATGGGAGATTTCAATATGCAGGTAGACTGGAAAAATCAGGTTGGTAATGGACCCCAGGAAAGAGAGTTTGTGGAGTGTCTCCGAGATGGATTCTTAGAACAGCTTGTACTGGAGCCTACTAGGGAGAAGGCAATTCTGGATTTAGTGTTGTGTAATGAACCTGATCTGATAAGGGGACGAGGTAAAAGAGCCATTAGGAGGCAGTGATCACAATATGATAAGTTTTGCTCTAAAAATTGAGAGGGAGAAGGGAAAATCGGAAGTGTCAGTATTACAGTATAGCAAAGGGAATTACAGAGGCATGAGGCCGGAGCTGGCCAGAATTGACTGGAAGGAGGCCCTAGCAGGGAAAACGGTGGAACAGCAATGGCAGGTATTCCCGGGAATAATGCAGAAGTTGCAGGATCAATTTATCCCAAAGAGGAGGAAAGATTCCAATGAGAGTAAGAGGCGCCCTTGGCTGACTAGGGAAGTCAAGGACAGCATAAAAATAAAAGAGAAGTACAACAAAGCAAAGAAGAGTGGGAAGCCAGAGGATTGTGACTCTTTTAAAGAGCAACAGAAGATGACTAAGAAGGCAATACGGGGAGAAAAGATGAGGTACGAGGGTAAACTAGCCAATAATATAAAGGAGGATAGTAAAAGCTTTTTTAGGTATGTAAAGAGGAAAAAAATAGTCAAGGCAAATTTGGGTCCCTTGAAGACAGAAGCGGGGGAATTTATTATGGGGAACAAGGAAAAAGCAGACGAGTTGAACCGGTACTTTGGATCTGTCTTCACTAAGGAAGATACAAACAATCTCCCAGATGTTCTAGTGGCCAGAGATCCTAGGGTGACGGAGGAACTGAAGGAAAACCACATTAGGCAGGAAATGGTGTTGGGTAGACTGATGGGGCTGAAGGCTGATAAATCCCCAAGGCCTGATGGTCTGCATCCCAGAGTACTTAAGGAGGTGGCGCTAGAAATTGTGATCATTTTCCAGTGTTCTATAGATTCAGGATCAGTTCCTGTGGATTAGAGGGTAGCTAATGTTATCCCACTTTTTTAGAAAGGAGGGAGAGAGAAAACGGAAAATTATAGACCAGTTAGTCTGACATCAGTGGTGGGGAAGATGCTGGAGTCAATTATAAAATACGAAATTGCGGAGCATTTGGATAGTAGTAACAGGATCGTTCCGAGTCAGCATGGATTTACAAAGGGGAAATCATGCTTGACTAATCTTCTGGAATTCTTTGAGGTTGTAACCAGGAAAATTGACAGGGGAGAGCCGGTGGATGTCGTGAACCTTGACTTTCAGAAAGTTTTTGACAAGGTTCCACATAGGAGATTAGTGGGCAAAATTAGAGCACATGGTATTGGAGATAGGGTACTGACATGGATAGAAAATTGGTTGACATACAGAAAGCAAAGAGTGGGGATAAATGGGTCCCTTTCAGAATGGCAAGCAGTAACTAGTGGGGTACCGCAAAGCTCGGTGCTAGGACCGCAGCTATTTACATTAATGACTTGGATGAAGGGATTAAAAGTACCATTAGCAAATTTGCATATGATACAAAGCTGGGTGGTAGTGTGAACTGTGAGGAAGATGCTATGAGGTTGCAGTGTGACTTGGACAGGTTGTGTGAGTGGGCGGATGCATGGCAAGTGCAATTTAATGTGGATAAGTGTGAGGTTGTCCACTTTAGTGGTAAGAATAGGAAGGCAGAGTATTATCTGAATGGTGTCAAGTTAGGAAAAGGGGACGTGGAACGAGATCTGGGTCCTAGTGCATCAGTCACTGAAAGGAAGCATGCAGGTACAGCAGGCAGTGAAGAAAGCCAATGGAATGTTGGCCTTCATAACAATTTGAGTTGAGTATAGGAGCAAAGAGGTCCTTCTGCAGTTGTACAGGGCCCTAGTGAGACAGCACCTGGAGTACTGTGTGCAATTTTGGTATCCAAATTTGAGGAAGGATATTCTTGCTATTGAGGGCGTGCAGCGTAGGTTTACTAGGTTAATTCCCGGAATGGCGGGACTGTCATATGTTGAAAGACTGGAGCGACTAGGCGTGTATACACTGGAATTTAGAAGGATGAGAGGATATCTTATCGAAAAGTATAAGATTATTAAGGGGTTGGACACGTTAGAGGTAGGAAACATGTTCGCAATGTTGGGGGAGTCCAGAACAAGGGGCCACAGTTTAAGAATAAGGGATAGGCCATTTAGAACTGAGATGAGGAAAAACTTTTTCAGTCAGAGAGTTGTGAATCTGTGGAATTGTCTGCCTCAGGAGGCAGTGGAGGCCAATTCTCTGAATGCATTCAAGAGAGAGCTGGATAGAGCTCTTAAGGATAGCGGAGTCAGGGGGTATGGGGAGAAATCAGGAACGGGGTACTGATTGAGAATGATCAGCCATGATCACATTGAATGGCGGTGCTGACTCGAAGGGCCGAATGGCCTCCTCCTGCACCTAATTGTCTATTGTCTATTAACGAATATTTATAGTTAGGAGAAAGGCCATCTTTCTGCACATTTTTAATACCATGCGCAGTCTTTTCATCTCCATCAAATGCCTTACAAAGTATTTTCCTTGCATATCGATTCCAGCAACCGATTGAGGTCTACGATGGAATATGTCTCCACCATTTTCTGGCATAATTTAGTTTTGTTTAGTTTAGGGCTACAGCGCGGAACATACCCTTCGTCCCACCGAGTCCACTCCAACCAGCAATCCCCGCACAAAAAAAACCCACTATCCTACATTCACCAGAGACAATTTAAAATTGCCCCAGGCCAATTAATCTGCAGACCTGCACGTCTATGGAGTGTGGGAAGAAACCGGAGATCCTGGAGAAAACTCAAGCCGTCACAGGAAGAATGTACCAACTCCGTACAGACAGCACCCGCAGTCAGGATCAAACTCGGGTCCCTGGCGATGTGAGGTAGCAATTATACCACTGCGCCACCGTGCCGCCGGGCACAGACCACTTCCCGTGTTTTCTTATCGCAGCCACGTAATAAGAGGGTTTCGCAAGTTCAACCTCAACCATTTGTCATGATCTCCGTAGTCGTGGCTATCTGCAGAATACACCCATCTGTTTTTGATTAATTGTTTTATTGACCAGTTAAATAGTTATGCGCACAATTGAACTATGGCTAATCTAGAACTGGCCAAAATGATAAGGACACTGCAAGTGAAAATAAAGTTCTGAATGAGATACAGGCGTAAAGCAAGATCAAAACGAATACTCGATATGATCAAATACCATTGATAGGCCATGGTGATTATTATAAGGAAGAGAGAGATAATACGGAGGTTACACAAGGCCTCTGGTTACTGTTTGGCATTCATATTATAGAAAGCTTCAAATTGTTGTTTAAATCGTGGATCGCATTAATGGACTGGATTAAGTTTGGAGCCTTCAAATACTTTAATCGTAGATTTATAATTATCTTTAGACAATTGCCATGTGTTTATGCATAAAATTTAAACATTATGAAGTTATATAATGTTATTGCACCACTGAGTGCATTATCCAGAAGGGTCACATGCATTTTTGGTAACCCAAATTATCCTCGAGATCATTTTTGAATTTCGTTATGTTAGAGTCCAAAGTCTATCTCAGAATATATCATATCATATCATATCATATCATATATATACAGCCGGAAACAGGCCTTTTCAGCCCACCAAGTCCGTGCCGCCCAGCGATCCCCGCACATTAACACTATCCTACACCCACTAGGGACAGTTTTTACATTTACCCAGCCAATTAACCTACATACCTGTACGTCTTTGCAGTGTGGGAGGAAACCGAAGATCTCGGAGAAAACCCACGCAGGTCACGGGGAGAACGTACAAACTCCTTACAGTGCAGCACCCGTAGTATATTGCGCTTGACCCTACCGTAGCCAGTTATTACCTTGGTGTTGCCTCTCTAGTCATGTCGACATTGCAATTTCGTTTTGCAGAGATATCATTATTAATGGTCTGTGGGTCTCACTGCCACGCATTTGCGCAAGGCTGAGCAGACTGTTTTGAGTGACTAAGAAGGGAAGAGTACCGTCTCCGCTGAAGGACCGTCCTCTGGTCTTCGACAGCTCATGCTCTCGTGCGTTTTTGGCGACATATCTAAATGTCGCTGATAATTTCAAGTATCTATGTATGGTTGAAATACTTTTACAAACATGAAAGTGTATAATTCCGGAGATGGGGACCAATGCTGAAAATACTGTATTGACTACTTAGAGGGAATGTGAGAAAGCTATTTTGCAGAAATCAGTTTACTGCATATGGCACATTCACTAATTTAAGGGCACTGCAGAAAGGTAAAGGTTAGAGGTTATTAAAAAGTTCGAAATCTACTTCAAACCGTAGGTCACCGAAATTGTATTGAGCGGACGTTTTGGAACATCTATATACTAAAACACTCGATTGTTATCTTGTTCGTGACTGAACTTCAGCCGAACGATAGCGCGACAATTTAGGCCCACCTTACTCACCATTGTCACTTCAGTGATAATGCAAGAGTTTTATTGAAATCGGTGTTATATTTTTTTAAGTTATTCGCATTTTAATGTTTAAAAGGAGGGGAGGGGGAGGGGAGGAGGGAGGAGGGAAGGGGGTAGTGGGGAGAAGGGAGAGGGGGGGGTTGAGGAGAGAGGGGAGGGAGGGGGAGGACAGGGTGCTGCACCAATGCAGGAGAAGTTTGGGCCCTCTTTGTCTAGTGTAATGTAAAAATAGGAGAGAAAATGAATGGTTGAATCGTTACGGTAAAAAGATGCCTTGAGACTTGGAGAGATTTTACATCGTGCACTGAGGGCATGGCTAGTGCGTGGCCCAACGGTTTAAAGGATCCAATCGCCGATATTTGGCACAAGAAGACAGCTTTGATTCCCCTTGTACAATTATGCCCGTCGTCGAGGCTACCTCTTCCGGAAGTTTTTGTTAAAGGGCAAATCATAAACATTGGCGCAAGAGCTAATGAGATCACAAATTAGAGAAGCCAATGCTAACGATGCACACTGTGGCTCTTCCTATAAAGTGTTCACAAGCGGCACCTGCCAGAAGAAAGGGGCATATGCTGAGCAGTAAATTACCATATTAGTGCAACACCAAGAAGCCACACTAACGCGTCTACCTCCTGAGAAGACTGAGGAAATTCGGTCTGTGTCCAGTGACGCTTACAAACATCTACAATTAAAAGCAGTGTTGGGTTTCATCACAGTTTGTTATGGGAGCGGCTCTGCCCAACACAGTGCAATAAATTGCAGAGGGTTGTGGATGTAGCCCAGTCCATCACATATTCCAGCCTTTCCCCCATTAACTCCATCTACACATCACACTGCCTCGTAAAAGCAGCCCACATAATCAAAGACACATCCCACACCAGTTATTCCGTCTTCCTCCTCCCGTCCGGGAGAACGTAAGAAGTCTGAAAGCGCGCACCACCAAGTCAGGAACAACTTATCCTCTTCTGGTATCAGTCTTGTGAACGGGCTTTCCATAAGCTGTCTAATTCATCTCTACCGCACTGAGGCTATTAGACTTTGTCTATCGAACTGATGGTTAAAACGCATCACAACTGAGCATAATATTCTGCACCCTATATGTTCCCCTTTGCTCGAGCTCTAGTACTTGAGTTTGACTTGATTACATTTATGCATCGCATATCTGATCTGTTTGAATAGCATTAATCTTGTAACAGTACTTTGGTAAATGTGTCAAAAGTAAGTCTAAACCTAAACCTAAAGGAACAGATAAAATCTTCATTTATATTGTACCTTAGGAAGGGAATATTCTGCTCACAAGATGCCACACCCGTGTCAATTTGTACAATGTGACAAATGCAATATATGATAGTGTGCACTCAACGCAGAATTTGCTTAATTTAGAGTGACTACCTACATTTATAGCATTCATACACGCTGAAATTACATGCGCAGTCCTCATGAACTCATTCACAGTTTAACAATTTCGTATTGTTCCATCTTCGAATCAGATCAGTTATCTTCCCTTACAAAAGACAGGCCGACTCACGAATGACTCAAGTAACATTTTCAAGATTGTTGTAATCCAATTCTGCTGTACAAGGGTTGGAAATATGTTCAAGTAACTCAGCGATGTGACAACTCCAAGGCATTGATGGATATGCATTAAACCCCGATTCAATACAGTCATTTAGAAGCCACAATATTCCATATTCCTTAAAGAGCCAACTGAACTCAGATATATAAATACAGGATAGAAATGGACTTTCGGTCAAAGAAACACAAAATGATTGGGGAACTCCAGTTTTAACGAATAAAACAAAATGATTACGCGATCACCACAGGCATTGAAGCTGACGGTCGCTGATTTTTGCCTCCATGCCAGAGCCTTTATACACAGTTGGTAATATTAACGTTTTCAAGATTGGCTGCTCGTTTCTGCGTAGCTATCCGTGGATGAGAACAGTCAGAGTTTCCAAACTATCAATGTGATTAAACCTGAAATATTATTTCAGCAAGTCCTCGTGGGGCCCGTTCTCAATCTGTACCAAATGAAATGAAATAAAAGCAACTGCGCATGCTGATTTATACCAAAGATAGACACAAATTATTGGAGTAACTCAGCAGATCAGGCAGCATCGTTCGAAAAAAAAAAAGAAAATGTAGGGACCATTTTCTGCATAGTTGCTGCTTGACCCGCTGAGTTACTCCAGCATTTTTGTGTCCATCGCAAAGTAACTTTCTGTCCAACGTTAATTGCGCAATTTTGCAGGATATTGACAACTGTTGGCGCAATGAAGCCGATTTATTTTCCACGATAGTTAATGAGGTAATTCTATACATCTTGCTAGCGAAGTGACCCCTTTGCCTCAACGTGCAATTTACGTGGTTTGCCTGCTCCCTTCAAGTGAGAGGTGTCGCAATTAAATGCTCGTGGTTGAAACATGTCGGCGACAATACTGATGGACCGTGATGGAATAGTAACACTTGATACGCTAAATACATAAAGTCATGCATTTGAATGTTGGTGACATCGCAGCAAGAAACATTGAAAAGGGAAATACCACTGATGCTGAAAAAATGAAATAAAAACAAATATATAGGATTGCATTGAAACAGAACCTCGATTCTCCCATTCACAACAACAACCTCGCCTGCTGTATGCCTTCACAATTTCAGTTTTTAATACAAATCAACACGACATATTTTGGTACTCATAATGTATCGGTTTATTATTGTCAGGTATATCAAAATACAGCGGAAAAGCCTTTTTTTGCGTAGTGTCATAATATACACGAGTACAACAGGTAGGGCAAAATAAAATACGGGAAGAATGTCGTGTTACAGCCATAGAGAAAATGTAGATAAAGTGCCAGTACGCACGAGGTAGATTGTAAGTTCGGGAATAAATGCACTGCCAATCAGGAACACGATAATATCGGAAAAAAGATACTGCTCTTTAATCTGGTGACATGTACTCTTGACACGACCCTTTGTTATACCCATTAACGGGTGAGAGAAGAGAGAATGGATGGGGTGCAAGTGGTCCCTGATAATATTGGCAATTTACATCAACAGGCTTTCCACGTCACCCGTCGTGCTGAAAACTATCCTGTCTACTGAACCTGCTGTAATTGGCGGCTGTAACGACATCCGACGTCCAAGCTGCCTCACTACACAATGGATAGCACCCCACCCTCCCGTATCAATCTAGTTTTGACCCTCCTGAGTATGATTTCCAAACATGCAAGCCAAGACATTAGTTCCCGCACAATTCAAGTGCATTCCGTTCCTATTGTGCATGTCGCCTCTGTCACGGATGAGATCCTAATGCATCAAATCTCCGAATTCTTGCCTCCTCCGCTAGCTCATCAGCCACATATTCATCTGCCCTATCCTTCAATCGGTTCAACATATTCCGTTACCGGCAGTCAAATGTAGAATCTTTATTTGACATACAACATCGCGTTCAGTTCCAAAAGAGTATTACGCACGAATTGCCAAGTCTTACTCTAGTTTAAACAGGACAATATTGACAACATTTTGCTACTTTTCCAACCATAGTTTCATGTTAAGTTACTGAAGGCCGGTGACCGATGCACAGATATATCAGTACAAATTGTATATCTGGCCGTTGTTTTATTGCTATTTGTCTGGTGGAAAAAAACTCCCAGGCGCCAATAATTGCAAAGTACGCACAAGGCTCCAAGCGATTTTCATTACGCAAACACGCAAGCAATGATTCCATTCCTGGGGCTTAACTTTTGATGAATTTTAATTTTCTTTGTCTGAAAACGTTAAGAGTGAAATGCTGCTGGATATCAAACCAACCCCCTTAATGATCACAATCGGACGTAGGTTTGTGTCAGGAAGACCGTCGTGTACCTTCGTCTTGGTTTATCACTCCAGGAGAAAAACAAAGTAACCATTTCAGAAATATTCCCGTCGATTCAGGAGTATGTAGTTCGTTCTTTTGAAAAAAACGTGTCTTTTTCTTGGGAGAGAAAATGTGACGACATATTTTATGCAAGCCACGCAGGTTTGCGCTGCTGTATTTAACTGGTTTTCGTTGAAATTACCTTTGTTAAATGAAAATATTCTGAATAACGTGTGAAAAGCTCGAAGATGAAGACTGCGCGAAAAGTGCGAAATCCACGAACATCTCGAGCGAGGTAAATCACATGCCGCGTATCGGACAGACTTACAGAGAGTGAAAAGAACTGACGGAGCAACTCAGCGGGTCAAGCAGCAACGGCGGGAGCAAATGGGCAGACGATATTTTGGGTCGGGGCCCTTCTTCAGATTGATAAAGAGAGTGAGTTCCTGATTAATAGCTCTTCAGATATTGGCGCATACTCTAATATACATGTCACTGCGTGGATACCGACCCGAAGCTCGAATGGCAACGCCGTTGACACACGTGCTTCCCTTGGCAAATTAAACTCCAGGCCTTTGTCTTTGTGGTCTTTTTAGGAAATACAATAGCAAAAAACTATGCTCACACGGTGGATGCACTACAGAGACATGTGTTATTTGTGTACATGATACAATTTGCTAAAGGTATGAGGACTGATCATAACAAAAGGCGGCACAGTGACGCAGAGGTAGTTGCAGCCTTACATCCCAGAGTAGGGGAATCGAGGACCAGGGGACTTAGGTTTAAGGTGAAGGGTAAATGACAACAGCAATCTGAGGGTTACCGTTTTCAAAGAAAGGGTAGTGGGTGTATGGAACAATCTACAAGAAGAGCTAGTTGAGGCAGGGACAATGGCAACGTTTAAGAAATGACAGGACTGGTTTAATGAGATGTTGGCCAATCGCGGGCAGGTAGGACTTGTGCAGCTGGTGCATGTTGGCCTGCGTGGGCAAGTTGGGCCAAATCAAGAGCAACAATATCACCTCGAAACAAGTCGTCGTTCAGATGATATTGCTGACGAGGGAAAATCGCACGCTCCCAAAATTTGGGGGTGTAGCTTCATCAGATGATTGTAGCAATTCAAGAAAGCAACTCAACACAGTATTGTCAATGACCAACAACTGGTTTTCTTGATGGCAGCGCCCATAAGCTTTGAACTGACATCTCGTCTGTATGGGATATTTCATCACTTAACTAACTAAAATGTATCGGTATCCGTCTTTAACCCTTCCACTCTTTCCGTATCCACTATCATCTGGGAAGTATATTTCATATTTACCAATTTAAAAGGTACATCCAAATACCAAGAAAACTGCACAAATAAGAGACGCAATGGGCTGAAGATGGTGGAAACTGGATTAAAAAACTGTCGGAGGAATTTAGTGGGCGGAGCAGCATTGATGACGTGAGGGAATTATTATAATATAATAATAATAAACATTTATTTTATATAGCGCCTTATCGGGTGCTCAAAGCGCTTTACAAAAACAATCAACATAAAAACAAACAGACAAACTATCCTAACGGAAAAGCGGCGAATAAACAACGCCAGCGTCCTCTCACGTCAGGGTCCGGCAGTAGACAACAAAAAGCACAGGACACACAGATACAATTTTTACACAAACAGCCATCACAGCGATTGCTCCAGGCGCAAGGGGCCGACTTGAGAAAATTTCTCCCTCTACAGATGCTATTGGACTCGCTGATTTCCTCCAGACACTTACGCTTTGTTGTACAACTACACTACGGATATGGTACAATGTTATTATTAGACAATGATCCATCACAGATTTTAGTGAACATAGTAAAGGGATTATTACGCAAACCATGCTTAAATATTACCGTAGCCGGATTATGGTCACAATTATGCAATCACATCCAACGGGATTTGGGCATGACACGTTGACATATCGTGTATCCGAAATTGGTTTGCATTTTCCATGCGCTACCTACATTTAACAATGTTTAGGATCACGGATATGAAAGCAAACAGAATAGACGTGTCTACTAAGATCTTCTAACAGTTCATCGTTTGCATGGCACTGCATATACTATATCATTGAATAACTTCATTGGAGAAAACCATTGGTCTGGGCATTCATTTGTGCACGAACCAATCTTCATTTTTCCGTCGTTTTTTGATATAAGCTCTGTCGCTGCTATGAAGTGAATATTTTATATGTCTGATAGTAATCAACAGGCAACGGTGCAGCAACTGAGAGCATATAATGCCGCTGCTCTTTTCCCGGAATGGTTGACAATCTGGAGCGTAGACCACCATAGACATATCTCCAGCATATATTTTACATAATTTCATTTTTTTGTCCGTGGGGAATTTAATTGCGCTGCAAGTAGCACGTCGCATGTTAAGTGCAATAACAGGAGGTAATATCCAATTTCTAGATGTTTCCGTTTTGATTATTTATGAAATACACATAATCGTTCTAATGGGTGGAATGTTACGAGAAAACATATCTGCTTTAATTGGATTGAAAACGCTTTAAGTTTCAGCACAACGTGGGTTTACAACTTGTGCATAACATGCACAATTGTTACATGCTACATTATAAAAGTGGGAGTTTATATTCGTGGAAGAATATAACCCCCAAAAATAGTCAAAGCATCGTTTGTATTTTTCATTGAACAACCAATAATGTGAAATGTGATGTGACGACAGTACCGCTTTAAGAAGTACGAGAATGCCGGATAGCTTGAATATTATTACTTGGCATCGACCAAACAGAGGCTGGATTGTGACCGGTGATCCGGCCCGCCCGCTTTCCTTCCCATACACCATTGCGTAGATTTTGCCACAGTTGAAAGCTGAATCTCGAGCCGTGCAGCACTGAAATCCATTTGGCAGTCGGAAATCTGGACAATGGTGCAGAAATGTTGAGAAAAACCGAGAAGGAATCCTCAGATCTCAAAACGATAGTTAGTTTGATTTGTTCTCACACATTGTCGAGGGAAACAAATGTAAGTGACTACAATCGTAAGTAACAAAGGAAACCGTCGCGCCGAGACAACTGGGATGAGTTGTGCTGGAAATGAAACGTTATAAACACCACTGGCTGTTAAAATGGATATTATTGTGTTGGGTGCTCTCTTTCTGGGATCTAATTTCTGGACAGCTTCGTTACTTAATTCCCGAAGAGCTGCAGCTGGGTGCCTTTGTTGGAAATATCGCGGTTGATTTGGGTTTAGACGTGAAAGAGCTCAAGAGTCGCAGTTTCCGTATTGTGCCTGGTCCGACGAAACAAATTTTCGGCGTAAATGAGAAGAATGGCAATCTATTTGTGAAGGAAAAGATAGACAGGGAACAGATTTGTGGACCGAGCGTAGTCTGTATCTTGTCCTTAGAAACAATGATCGAAAATCCATTCCGTCTGCACGAAACTGAAGTGGAGATTCTGGATGTAAATGACAATGAACCGACCTTTTCCGAAAGCTCGATGCGCCTTGACATCTCAGAAATGGCCGCACCAGGAACAAGTAATCCGCTTGAGTGCGCTCATGACCCAGACGTAGGAAGTAACTCGGTACAATCATATCAGTTAGTCGAGAATGATTATTTCACGTTGGACGTTGAGAATCGAAATGGAAATGAAGTCATGCCCGTGTTAGTTTTAAAAAGAGCACTGGACAGAGAAAAAATATCCAGACACAGGCTACTGCTGATTGCTAAGGACGCCGGAGTCCCCGCGCGTTCAGGAACCACAGAAATATTCATAATTGTGAAAGATGCAAATGATAACTCTCCCCAGTTCTCCCAGTCCGTTTACACGGTTAACGTGATGGAAAATATGCCCATAGGATCACTGGTTATCAAATTAAATGCCACTGATTTAGATGATGGATCAAATGGAGAGATTATTTACTCTTTCCTTCGCCAAACCTCAGCTAGATTACGTGAGCTTTTTAACGTAGATGACAAAACAGGTGAAATAACGACCAATGAAAAATTAGACCATGAAGAAAGCAGTATGTTTGAATTAAATATTCAGGCTAGTGACTCTGGTCCCGTCGCAATTCCATCTTATTGTCATGTGCTCATTCACGTTATCGATATGAATGATAATGCGCCAGCGATCACCGTATCTACAATGTTTACCCCCGTTCCCGAAGATTCGGAGCCAGGCACGGTTGTGGCTTTAATCGGTGCCACAGATAAAGATTCTGGAGACAATGGAAAGTTGAATTGTCAAGTCGCAAATGACGTTCCTTTCCATCTGGATGCATCTTCTAAAAAATATTTAACACTGCACACGCAACACCATCTTGATCGTGAAAATATTTCGAGGTATGAAATCGCAATCGTCTGCGGTGATTCGGGGTCACCTCGGCTCACCTCGAAGAAAATTATTGTGGTGGAGGTTTCTGATATAAATGATAATTCGCCGTACTTTTCTCAGCCTTCATACACAGCTCACGTGATGGAGAATAATGTTATCGGGGCGTCCATCTTTTCTGTAACAGCTTTGGATCCAGATTTAGATCAGAACTCTGAATTAAACTACTCCATCGTACGGAACCAGGTTCAGACCGAGTCAGTGTTCAATTATGTACATATCCAATCAAAAACAGGAATTATATTTTCACAAAGATCTTTCGACTACGAGAGTCTCAATTTTTTTCAGATATGGGTTGTGGTGACGGACTCGGGACAGCCACCACTAACCACCAACGTTACGGTGGACTTTATTATCCTTGATCAGAATGACAACGCTCCGGTAATTGTACACCCATTACCCGATTATGGAGCGATAGTGACAGAGACAATGTCACGTTCGGCAGAACCAGGCTATCTGGTTGCCAAGGTGTCGGCGAAGGATGCGGACTCTGGCCAGAATGCCCGGCTTTCCTATCAACTTATCCAGGCCACTAATCGTGGACTTTTTACCATTTCACCAGATACTGGCGAGATCTGGACAATCCGTGGTATAATGAGCAAAGACAGTACAAGGGAAAGGTTGGTCGTCGGTGTAAAAGATCACGGTTCACCGCCACTTTCCGCTTCATTGACTATTATCTTAGCATTGGCAGACAATGATATGGAAAAACTTACTGATGCGAACGGTTCGCCTCAAGAACCAACGTTTGCAGATCTCAGCATTTACTTAGTGATATGCTTAGGGGTGACCTCGTCTACATTTCTCGTCATTGTGATTTTGCTCGCCTTTAAGGTTTATAAAGGGAGGAGTCGATTTGAGTCCCACGATTGTTTTCTGGGCACTTGCCATTGCTTTGAAACTCGCAGTTCGTTGAATGGAATACAAAAAGCCAGCAGAAATCTTGAAGTAGTTCCAAACTACGTGGAAGTATTTGGGGGAGATCCGCTTTCTCAAAGATTCCGATATGACACGTGTTCGAGCTCCGGCACTGCGAAGATGCATGCCATGTTTCCTAAGATAGACAACGCATCTGGACGGCAGGTTAGTATCACTCGCGAGAACAAATAATTTGATCTGCCAGTACAATCAGTTAAGTAGCTCTGAACAAAACATTTCAACTTTAATTCAGAGTCGCAGTCAACTCCTTAAGTTCGCAGCAAATATTCCATGCCAATCTATTTAAGGGCTAGTATGAGTGAACATTGAACACCTGAACCTTTTATCTCCATACTCTTTGGACCTGATTTTATCTTTTTTTTCGAGATAGTAATCGAAAAGGTGCATTCCCAGGACTTGTAAGAAAACTGTGGTGAGAGGATTGAATCAGTCAAATAACCAGTAATGGCGCTAAAGTAAAGTAGAACAGACTGCATTCCTCTTTTAACCATTTTTCCCTCTTGGAGGGTAGGAAATATTCAGTCATGCTTCCCCGCTCTGCATGCTTGAACTCCTTCAATCTTTTGTGCATAATATTTTGGCTATGTTCTCAGTCTGTAAATGGTCACACTCCCTCGTTGATCATTTGGTCTCGTTTACAACTTATCCCCGTAGTCACTCGTATTTACCCCATCAGATATATCCGTCCTATATTTCCTGCTTCTCTCCTCCCTTTTCAAGTTCTGATAAGGGATCTTCGACCAGAAACGTTCGCTCCGTGTTATCTCATACAGACGGCCTCACCTAATGAGTACATTAAATATTTTGTGTTATTATTTAATCTTCCGGTGCCTGTGCGGTTTTTCATGTGTATTAGAAAGAGCTGGAAGTGATAGACATATTATTCTGAGGGGAATGTCCGATGTGAACACGTTTGATGAGGTGAATTTGGGAGAAACAAATAAGTAGTATCAACTTGATGCACGGGGATGGGAAGAACGGATCAATGTAAAGAAATGAACAGACTTCCATGACAAAGGTTGTAGGCAGGTTATGATGATGAAAGAAAGCAGAAAGTCTTAAGATTAGTATTGAGAGAAGGAGCACCGGTCAAATCATTGGATGAGGGGGACAAATATAAGGGTAACTATGAGAATTCAGTCATTATATTGTACTTCATATTTAAACCGAGTGTGTTATCTGCACTAATAAAAATATCTCATACAAGTTGACTACATTACGCTGCATTACTCCAATTAAAACTTGCGCTAATTTTAGGAGACATATGTATAAAAGTACACGGCCAATCAATTTCCCAACATTGAAGAGCATTGGACAAGAACAGGTCCTTCAACCCACCTTGCCTGCGCCGACCATGATGCCAGTCTAAACCAATGCCATCTGCCTGCACACGATGTGTATCCCTCTATATCCTGCCCCTTCGGGTATTTCTCTAAATTCCTCTTAAATGTTGCTACCTATTTGCGTCTACCACTTGCACTGGCTGCACCTTCCAGTCACCTACCACTCTTTGTACAAATGGTCAGTCTCACAAATCTCCTTCAAACTTTCTTCCCTCACCTAAAACGTATGGCACCTGGTATTAGGCATTTTCTCCCAGGAATGCATTAATTTGAATATCAACACTGTCTGCCGCTCATCATCCTGTAAAATACTATCATTTCATCCTCTGTCTCCCACGTTCTCGGGAAAACAATTCAAGCAGCCTCAACCTTTCTTTATTTCAAACACGATGCTATCCAAAGATAGACACAAAGTGCTGGAATAACTCAGCGTGTCAGGTAGCATCTCAGGATAAAAAGGACGTGTGACGTTTCAGACTGAAAGTAGGGGGCGGGGGGGGGGGGGGGGGGGAGGTGGGAGGGAACTGGAGGTAAGAAAATGCCAGAATAAAGCAGAGCCGGTCCTAGAGGGGAAACAGTGAGTGAAGGTCCCAATGAACTCCCGTCGAAGAGAGGAAGAGAACCTCTTCTATGTAGGTACACCTTGAGGAGATTTCGCAGTGGAGCAGGCAAGTGTGTAGAAAGGACTAAACCACCATCTGCAGTTCCTTTCTACACACTACATTGAAAAATGTGCAGAGTTTCCCAAAATATATTTAATATATACAACTGAAATCCAACAAGAAAATATATATATAAACCATGTATATAAAACATTCTCTAAGATTGCCACGCATATAGTAAATCTGCTAATTCGTAATATAATATAATATATAAAATAGCGCATATATTTTCTTAACAGAGAAGCGGCATAAAAAGGCCCAATCATTTACAATCGGCGAAGATAATATTGCAGGGCTAAAGGTCTTGGCAGTTATCATTCCTCGCATTCTCAAAATTCTTCCCACAAATGAGAGAATTAAATGCAAGTCGAGATTTCGAAAGTTTGCAGTTGCGCATTGCATACTTCCTGAAAAGAAATGGCAAGCTAAAATGGGAAAGGATAGACTTTCCAGCACTACATGTAGAAATAAAAGCCGTTATCAGTTTCAGCGACCGCCCTTCGTAGGCCCTTAAGAGAACACTTATTTTCACTTCTGTGTCAGTGGGTTTTGGACCGACGCACGATATTTATAACGAATCATCAGTCAGTATTAATTTTGTAATATTCTATTATGACCTGAAATATTTCTTTTTTTTTTTTTTTGAGATAAATTTTTTATTGGAGATAGGTACATAACCTGTTTACATCTTTACAGTCATACATTTTTAAATTGATAATATTGTCAATTATTATTATATTGTCTCCAATACCTTTTGCCCCTTTTTTTTTTTTTAACTAGATAGAACTAAAGAAATAGATGAAGTAAAGAAAGAAAAGAGAGAGAAGAAAAATAAAAACAAAAACAAAAACAGATTATAAAGATAAGGAAAAAGTTAGTTAAAGAAGAGTGGAGAAATTTATTAAAATAACAAAAACTTCATTCGAGATATATTCGTACATTTCAAAGTATAGCATTTCATCCATTCTTTAGTCCGAGTGCTAGTCAGGTTCCTGTGCTGAACCATTCTGACCCTTTAAGTAATCAATAAAAGGAGACCATATTCCAATGAATAATTCCTGTTTATCCAACAGGGAAAATCTGATTCTTTCCACGTTTAAGGTCTCCGTCATTTCTATAATCCACATTTTGATTGTGGGGGCCGTAGGGCCTTTCCAAAATTTTAGAATTAATTTTTTTCCTGAAATATTTCTGACCATCATATTTAATAGTGCGCTCCTCGGATGGATGAGGACTAGTTCACCATTACCATCTGATGTTATCAGTTAACATTGTTTTCTCAGCCCTATCTTTGCGCAGTTAGCAAACAAACAAGATCGGAGAGCTCGTGATTATGGTGACAAGGAACCTATAGCTTTGTTCTCAGACAGAATTTATTCTCGAGCCGATGTGCTCGGATACATGGGTAAATATGAGAGATAAATTGGGGCGAAAGGTGCCACTGGAGAAGTAAAATGGGATCATAAAACATAATGCCGGTGGAAATCCAAGTCCTCAGGTGACCCGCATCCCTCCATTCTCTGCATATTCACGTATCTATCGAAAAGCCTCGTAAACTTTACAAACGTTCTTATCAGCTCCGACCGCCAACGCTGGCAGCGTTTTCCAGGCACCTGCCAATCTCCGTTTAAAGAACGTGCCATAGAAAATGCCTTTGAACTTTTTCCCTCCCCACTGAAAGCTATGCCCTCTAATATTGCACATTTCAGCTCAGTGTAAAAGATTCTCAGTACCTCCTCCAGGGAACCGACGTTCGTGTCATGAATTGACTCCGCAACCCAGTGAATAACCCATTTCGTTGTATCAAAGTTCCATATGCGCGACTCTGCAGGATATGCGCCTTCATATATGAATTCCAACCCGTTCAAGAAAGTATCACACACTGACAATTGGAAGGTAATTAGAAATATTCTCCTTCTTCATACTTTTCAAACCGATGAAGGAATGCTCGTTCCGGAAAACACCGAACGTGCTTAATATCAGCCATGGGAATACATCAGTCATGTTCCGAGTTTCTCTCGTCCAGCATCACGATACGAGTCCCGGTAATCTTTGGTTTAGTTTAGTTTATTGTCAAGTGTGCCGACGCACAGTGAAACGTTTTTTTGTTGCGTGCTATCCAGTCAGCAGGAAGACAATCCATGATTACAATCGAGCCGTCCACAGTGAACAGTTGCAGGATAAAGGGAATACGTTTAATGCGTTAAAGATAAAGTCCATTAAAGCCCGATTACAGAGTCCGAGTGTGTCCAATCAGGTAGATGGCATATCAGGACCGCTCTCTTGATGGTGATAGGATGGTTCAGTTACCTGATAATTTCAGGGAAGAATCAAGATATATTGGATTCCAATCCTTACAACTGTGTGTGTGTGTGTGTGTGTGTGTGTGTGTGTGTGTGTGTGTGTGTGTGTGTGTGTGTGTGTGTGTGTGTGTGGGTGGGTGTGGGTATGTGTATGTATGTATGTGTATGTATGTATATGTATGTGTGTGTGTATGTGTATGTGTATGTGTGTGCGTGTATGTGTGGTATTAGGGGAGGTGGGGGGTGTCATTTAAAATTCTACGCACCAATGAATGTGATTGTTAAATCAAAACAATATGTTGCAAGGGAATATCTGCACTAAAATAAATGGATGTAATGAAGCTCATATCTTGTAATAAAAGTCTCCGTGTGAAGTGTCCCATGTTTACATATTTAATGAGATGTGGATCTTGCCGGTAATTCGGTAAAACAGACACTTAACGTCGGCTGTAAGATTGTCTTTGATCTGATTTTGAAAAATAAACGAATAAATGGCCAAATTGCAAAATGAATTAGTGGTTGTACAACAATAAATGCCGCGTCCTCGCTTTAAGAAATGCGAATTATTCTGATTGGTTCAATACGAGACCTTCTGGAAACCAATCAGAGGCTACAATGTGAGTGGTGATCCGGACTGCCCCTTTCTCTTCTCATCTTTCATCAAACCAGCGGAGGACAGGGTAGTGAACTGCTGCGCACAGTCTCTCCGGCAAATGTAAGATAAATCAGATATCTTAAATTAAATGAACGTGGCGATTCTGAAAATACCCAGAGGTATAATTGGACAACACCTTTTCCGGTTAAGAAATTATATTTATTTAACCGATGCAGAGATTGTAAACGGCGCTATCGGGCCTAAACACCATTGGAATGATTCGGTGTAGAAATGAGATATAAAATAATTTGGCCGCTAAAATGGCATCTATTGTTCCACATATTGTCTTCGTGCGATGCGGTTTTTGGGCAGATTCGGTATTCAATCCCTGAAGAGCTACAACACGGAGCCTTTGTTGGGAATCTCGCAGCCGATTTAGGTTTTGACGTAAACCAGCTCAGGTCTCGCAGATTGCGGATTGTGGTCGGAACCAAGGAACAGTATTTGGAGGTAAATTTAGAGAGCGGAATTTTATTCGTGAATAGAAAAATAGACAGAGAACTGCTCTGCGGGTCAATTCTTTCGTGTGTGCTCTCGTTAGAAGCAGTGATTCAGAACCCACTTAATTTATTTCATGTTGAAGTGGAGATTCTAGATGTAAATGACAATGCTCCGAAATTTCCGAAGGACAAACTGCACCTTGAAATCTCCGAGGTTGCCGCACCAGGGGCGCGCTTTCCCGTGGAATCTGCGTTCGACCCAGACGTCGGAAGCAACTCGGTGCAAAGCTATGGTCTCCTTCCGAACGATTATTTTACACTGGACGTGGAGACGCGTAGAGGATTGGGAATTTTTCCGGTGTTGGTTCTGGAGAGTTCTCTGGATAGAGAAAAGCAATCAATCCATCGGTTAGTGCTCACGGCTAAAGATAGCGGGTCCCCCGAAAGATCGGGTACCGCAGAGATCACAGTAGAGGTACAGGACGCAAACGACAATCTACCTGTTTTCTTGCAAACGAGCTACAAGGTCAGTCTTTTAGAAAATGCACCTAAAGGGACTCTGGTGATCCATGTAAATGCTACCGACCTCGACGCCGGTACAAATGGAGAGATTGAATTCTCATTTAGCAGCCAGACAACAGTTAAAGTATTTCAGCTATTTTCTATAGATTCGAAAACTGGTGAGATTACTGTTGAAGGTTCCTTGGACTACGAAGACAACAATGTCTACGCTATTAACGTGCAAGCTGTCGACAAGGGCTCTGCTGCCGTGCCCGTATATTGTGATGTGTTGGTGGATATTACTGATGAGAATGATAACACCCCTGAAGTTACCTTGACGTCTTTGTCTAGTCCAGTTAGTGAACATGCCCCATCTGGGACTGTTGTGGCCCTGATCAGCGCAGCTGACAAGGATTCTGGCGAGAATGGACAGGTAAAATGTGAAATTGGGCCTGATCTTCCCTTCAGGCTGGAATCATCTTTAAAGCACTATTATAGATTAGTCACTCGGCGACAATTGGACCGCGAAAGCGTCTTTAAATATGACGTTATTATCACCTGCAGCGACGCAGGGAGCCCTCCACTATCTTCCAACAAAACAATCCTGGTGGAGGTTTCTGATGTAAATGACAACTCTCCGCGCTTTCCACAATCTTCCTATAACGCTTACATCATGGAGAATAATATCATTGGGAATTCATTTTTTCAAGTGACCGCCGTTGATACAGATGTAAATCAGAATGCCCTACTAACATATTCCATCGCAGAGACATATATTCAGGGCGAGCTAGCGACCTCCTTCGTTCAAATAAACTCAGAAAATGGAATCATACATTCTCAGCGGTCTTTTGACTACGAGGAACTTAAAAACTTTCAGGTCCAAATTCAAGTCCTGGACTCTGGAGTTCCACAACTCAGTAGCAAAGCTTCCGTGGATGTTATTATAGTCGATCAGAACGACAATGCCCCCGTGATCGTGCACCCAATGTCTGTGTTTGGATCAACTGTGACAGAGACGGTGCCTCGCTTCGCTGAACCGGGCTATATGGTTGCTAAGGTATCAGCTACTGACGCAGACTCCGGCCAAAACGCACAGCTTTCTTATGAAATAAGTCAAGGGACTGCTCCTGACCTTTTTACCATTTCAGCCTACACAGGTGATATATGGACCATCCGTAGGATAGAAAACCAAGATGGTAAAAGCCAACGTTTGCTGATTTTAGTGAAAGACAGTGGAACGCCATCTTTAACTGCTACAATGACTATTGCGTTGTCAGTCACGGAGAGGGAGACGGAGCTGAACTCTGGTACAAGTAGTCTCTCTGAAAATCGTGATTTAACCTCTGACTTAAGTCTTTACCTAGTAATTTCTTTGGGTATAATATCGTCGATATTCTTCGTGGTTTTAATTATCTTGGCTTCTAAAGTTCAAAGGCAGAGACTTCGTTTTGCCGATACCGGGTGCTATGTAGGAATTTGTTGCTGCTTTGAAGCAAGGAATTCGCTGAATGGGATTCAAAAAGCCAGCCGAAATATTCACCTAGCTCCAAATTACGTCGATGTCTTTGGAGGGGATCCGCTTTCCCAAAGTTTCCGCTATGAGGCATGTTCAACATTAAATTCGACGAAGAGGACTATTTTGGTTCCTAAACCGAGCATTCAGTCAACTGGTGAGAATTATATGGAGAGCGAAGCAATGGAAATAGAGAAATCCATATTGAATGCAAAGTACTCGAACAAAAGCAGCACTGTAAATGACGAGGTGAGGCAATAATAACACTCGTAAGTTTGCTTTAAATCAATATGTGCAAGTTTTGTCACTACTTTGAATGCCGGTTTAGATTGGGGCGGAGGAAAGTGAACCGATTCTGAATGCAAGCATAATGGTATAAAATTTAGCAATTGACACAATTAAAAAGAGGAAATCCGTCGGTACAGAAATGCAAGCGATGTCCATAGTCAAGAAGGGGGAACTGAAAAGAAAAGAAAAGCAGATTGAAAGAATGGAGATATAGTTCAGTAATATTGAAATGTGGCTCCATGAAAGCGTAAGACGAGGCACTAAATTGTGAAGAAATAAATAGCGTAATAAATATGGGATGGTGGCAGGTTGAGGAACTATGATTAGTGAAAGTGACCAATTCGGAATGACATCACAAAAGAGAAACTGGCCTTTGAGAAAAATTAACTTAAGTTATTTTATCGATGCAGAAAGACTGGGTGCAGTCTGAGTTCTGTTGAAAAAAGCATTGGCATTAATGGGATATAGAAATGATAAGTGAACTGGCGAAGCCATGACATATTGAATTTAGAGCGAAAAGTCTGAGATCATGCCTCCTGGCTGAAAATAACGTGGAAAGATATTATTTTCAAATGTCGCTTAGCGAACAATGAACAACGACTGGTGGTAGTGATAAATGATAATGGTACACCATCACTTTCAGCCACAGTGACCATAGTTGTCTGTTGTAGGGACTGATAGTGAAACTTTCTCCATTACATCCAATTTAACGGAAGATTCTGGTTTCATTCTTGATATAGGTCTAACCTTTGTTACTCCCTATAGATTGATTTCGGTTATTTTTCTAGTAGTTCTAATCATCCTTGCAATGAATGTTCATAAAAGCAGACATGGTGTGGTGGGCCAAAATAATTGTCCACTTGGAAGTTGCTGCTGTTAAACAACAAATTCTCTGAAAGGTATTCAGAAGGCCATTCGGAGTCTGCAAATATGGCGAGGTATTTGGAAGCGATCCTCTTTGGCAGAGTTTCCGCTGTCATGTTTTACATTGCATTTGTCATAGAGGTACTTCATGGCGTCTGAGACGCACAAAAATGAATATATTTGCAAAAAAGGCCGAGCGATGAAGAAAGCTGAGGACTGGAATAACACTGCAAGCAGTGAGGTGGGACATTCTAAAAAAGGTAACTTTGTCAAAGTGGCTTGCACGGAATATGCAGATAGCTCAAGAAAACGTCAATGCTTTGATGTAAGGCACGAAAACAGAAAATGGCGGAAACATTCAGCAGACCAAACATCATTTGCAGAAGTAAAAACAAAATATGTATTGGGTCTCACAACTGAGTGCATTTAGCATTTTCTGTTTTTGATTTACGTCACATTTCTGAAGGATGGAATTAATGTATTAACATCAGTATGCTCAACCATTTTCGTGATTTTGATGTCCTAATTCATTTGAGTTGTCGAGGCATCTTTCAGGCTAATCATGCTAATCTGCGATTAATTACAAACATTGTCGCACGGCCTTGTTAAATGTGAGAATTTGTAATACTTGATATTTTTTAACAATAGCATTATGTTTAATAATAAGATGCTTAAGATTTCCAACATGAGATGATGAGTATTTTAATAACCAAATGGTGAAACTTTGGATTCCATATATCCACACCAAGCACAGAACATTTTATTTGATACTGGAATGATTTTCCATGCAGACTACGAAAATGGGTGATCTCCTACCTCGATTTGGTCTAAGAATAACAGTCGTTGCAAATGTATAGCAGAATGTTATTTTTGATTTTCTGGTCATTAAGTTATTTTTTAATCAGCTACATTTTTTGCGCAAAATTAGAGCACATTGTATTGGGGGTAGGGTATTGATGTGAATAGAGAATTGGTGGGCAGACAGGAACCACATAGTAGAAATAAACGGGTCCCTGTCAGAATGGAAGGAAGTGTCGAGTGGGGTGCCGCAAGGCTCGGTGCTGGGGCCGCAACTATTTTACTATATATATTAATGATTTAGATGATGGAATTAAAGGTAACACTAGCAAATTTGCAGATAATACAAAGCTGCGTGGCAGTGTGAACTGCGCAGAGGATGCCAGGAGGTTGCAAGGTTACTTGGACAGTTTGAGTGAGTGGACAGATGCATGGCAGATGCAGTATAATGTAGATTAACGTGAGGTTTTCCACTTTGGCGGCAAGAACAAGGAGGCGGGTTATTATCTAAATGGTGTCAGATTAGGAGCAAGGGCAGTGCAACGAGGCCTGGGTGTCCTTGTGCATAGGTCACTGAAAGTAAACATGCACTTACAGCAGGCAGTGAATAAAGCTAATGGCATTATGGCTTTCATAACGAGAGGATTTGAGCATAGGAGTAAAGAGGTCCTTCTGCAGGTGTACAGGGCCCTGGTGAGACGACATCTGGAGTATTGTGTGCAGTTTTGGTCTCCTAATTTGAAGAAGGACATCCTTGCTATTGAGGCAGTGCAGTGTAGGTTCACGAGGTTAATCCACGGGATGGCGGGACTGTCATATGAGGAAACATTGGAAAGACTGGGTTTGTATTCACTGGAGCTTAGAAGAATAAGAGGAGATCTCATAGAAACAAATCAATATTATTAAAGGACTGGACAATCTAGATGCAGGTAAAATGTTCACAATGTTGGGGGAGACCAGAACCAGGGGCAAGGGTCTAACAATAAAGGGGAGGCCATTTAAAACAGAGGTAAGAAAACACTTTTTCATCCAGAGGGTTGTGAATTTGTGGAATTCTCTGCCACGGAAGGCAGTGGAGGCCAATTCACTGGGTGAATTAAAAAGAGAGTAAGATGGACCTCTTGGGGCTAGCGGAATCAAGGGGGATGGCGCGAAGGCAGGCACGGGTTACTGATTGTGGATGATCAGCCATGATCACAATGAATGGCGGTGCTGGCTCGAAGGGCCGAATGGCTTCCTCCTGCTCCTATTTTCTGTTTTCTATATTTTCTAGATATGCTGTAAAAGATATGATGTATCTTCCGAAAAGGTAGGAACGTGTGTCCTTTGAATCTGTTGCTCCTCCGTCTAGTTGAAATCTAGCTGAATGACCAGTTCTCAAGTCCACTTCACCAACTTTCCCCACATCTCCATCTGAATAAGAATATATCTAAACGCCTTTATCATACACTCAGCCCTCAGCTGAGTGCAAAAGTCGTAAGGCGGAAGCAAAGAGGAATAATGGCAAGGTCTGTGATTAGCAGTTAAATGATAAAGGACTTGAATAAGGTGGTAGTGGGTCTCAGGGTTAAGATGAATTTGGATATACAGATAATGATAATATGTGTTCTTGAACTACAATGTAATCCAAATCCAAAATCCAAAATAGCTTTATTTGTCATTCGTACAGAACGAGATTACTTAGCCAGCAGTACAAAAAACACAAGACACAACCCCAACACAAACATCCATCACAGTGACTCCATACACCCCCTCACTGTGATGGAGGCCAAAAACTTCCCCTCTCTCTTCCCCCATGCCCCTCCCACGTACAGACAACTCGACCCCTACCGAGGCGACCGACCCGCTCAGCCCCCGCAAGGAGATGGAAAGTCCACGCGGCCGAGCCACACCGGGCGATGGAAAGTCCCGCGGCCGAGCCGCGCCGGGCGCTGTTCAGTCCCGTAGCCGCGCCGCACCGGGCGATGAAAGGCCCCGCGGCCGCACCGGGCGCTGTTCAGTCCCATGGCCGAGCCGCACCGGGCGATGGAAGGCCCCGCGGAAGAGACCTAAAAAAAGAAAGATTCCCCCCCCCCCCACATACACCCCCCACATACACCCCCCCCCCCTCACATACACAACCAAAACAAAACACCCCAACACCGACACACAAACAAAAAAAGGACAAACAGGACAAACAGACTGCCAGCGAGCCGCAACCGTTAGGCGCCGCCACACGTGACCTGTGTCATTAACATCACACAATGTCGTCTTGTGCTAATTTTTCAGAAAAAAAGAAGTTACATTGTAATATACTTTTGCATGCGAAGACTCGTAAACATGTGAGGGAGGAATTCTAAATATATGTCCTCTGCTCTTGGATTTACCTATGAATGAGCGTGTCCTCTCAGCATTTATTACATTTACCTCTCTAAGATTCCCTCTCTTTCTACTGACTTCGGGTGTCCTTAGTTTGTCTGAAGCCTTCGGCAAAGGTGATCACGTGATCATGTTTCTGCATCTAGCCAGTGTCTCACAGCTAGAACAGAAAATATTCACCTGGTTACAATTTTCCTTCAACAAGCATTGCCATAGTTAGCATCCTTTCCATTGCATAAATTCACTTCATCTGATGTCGTATCAATAATTTATTTTCTCTCATATCCAGATACTATCACTCCACATTATCATTCAACACAAGTAGTAACACTTTCTTCCTGCAACTGCCAACACTCCCTTTATTTTGAGTAAAGGCTGCTCCCTTGTCCACGGCTGCTAAATTGCAACACTGGTTCTCCAACATTCAGTTTTAGATAGGCAAGGATTTCTTCACCTGAATTGCTGCAATTACTGAAGCTGTTCCCTTTTGTTCTCATCATGACGTCGGTTTTCCAATTATAAAATCCCACTTTCTGCATTAAATCTTATTCAATCAGTCACTATTGCTTTCGATTTAACCATGGGGGAAGCTTGACATCACAAACACATACGAAATGTTCGCTCTGTAACATTGTGCAAGTCCAATACTACGAGTACATTATTTGCTTATTAGCTGCAAAGGATTCCGATATCACATGGACGTTTTCAGGCTATCCTTCTTCCGTCATCTCTTCATTGATTTGAAGTAATCTAAAATTTTGCTGGCAAATAATTGAAGGGATAAATGTTTTGCGTAATTACAGCAAATTGTTCTTTTCTTTTCATAAACACTTCAATAAACTATAAAGAATTCTTGCAGGCTTCTATCTACGCGTCTTTTGCACAGATGGATGGGGCATATAGGTCAGCCATTTAAGCATTATAACCTTGATCTAGAGCCAGCAAAGCAACAGAACAACAACACAACAAGGGAAATATTAATGCATCTGAAATTTACAATATAATCCTCTGAGAGAAAACTGTGCACTGCGAAATGTACACAAGAGTAAGCTTGCAGGGAATGGGACAAAACTAACCATAAACGCCCCTATAGATATGTCAAGAAAATTAAGATTGGTGAAGAAAATGTAGGTCCATTAATATCAGAAGTAGGAGCAACTGGTAATGAGGAATCCAAATCCTGTTAGCGAGTTGAAATCTGTTCATGATTCCATTAAGGGGACTCAAATAACTTCCAAGAAACGTTATGGAACCTAACGACCAGCGATGGGGAGGAACTGAAAGAAATCGGTATTAATGGGGAAACAGCATCACGAACAGTGATGAAAATTAAGGCCAATATATCTCCAGGCCCTGATAACCTGCATCGCGGTGTCCTTAAAGGGGTAGCCCCAGCATTTGGGATCGCAATGGCAGTCATTTTCCAACATTCTTTCGTTCCAATACACTGGAGTGTAGTTAATCTCATCCCACCTTTCAATAAGGGAGGGAAATATAAAACAGAAATGTGTAGACCCAGTTTGCCTATTTCTGGCGGGAAAAACTTGAACCAGTAGCAGTGCATTGAGAAAACAATGAAAAGATTAATCAAAGTCAGCAAGGATGTGCAGAAGTGAGACGATATTTGGCAAACGTTCCAAAATCTTTTGGAAATGTGGATAACTATCTCTTACTGTGCCTTAGACATTCGAGAAAGTCTGGCAACGACCCATATAATCCAGAAATGTAAAGAACTTGGGAACGGAAGTAATGCAAGTCAATGGATAGAGAACTGGTTTGTAGACAGGAAACCGCACTATGAGAAAAACAGGTAATTTACTGAGTAGAAGGCTGAGAACAGTCACTGACAGGAACAGGCACTTCGTCCCGTGAGGTCTGCGCTGAAAATTATTCTTAATCGAATCCCTCTGCACGCATGTGCTCCATATACCCTTATTCTCTGCATATAAACATGCCTATCAAAAAGCATGCTGAACGCCACTATCGTATCTATCTCCATCCCACCACGCTCAGCGCGTTGCAGGCACCTACCATTCCCAGAGAAAAAACACATGCCAAGCACTCCTTTGCACACACCCCTCTGACATAGAAAGAAAGATATAGAAAATAGGTGCAGGAGGAGGCCATTTGGCCCTTCGAGCCAGCACCGTCATTCATTAAGATCATGGCCTATCATCCACAATCAGTAACCAATGCCTGCCTTCTCCCCATTTCCCTTGATTCCGCTAGCCCCGATAGCATTCTCTAACTCTCTTTTAAATTAATCCAGTGAATTGGCCTCTACTTGCCTTCTGTGGTGGAGAATTCCACAAATTCACAACTCTCCGGATGAAAAGGTTTTTTTGTCACCTCAGTTTTAAATGGTCTCCCCTTTATTCTTAGACTGTTGCCCCTGGTTCTGGACTCCCCCAACATTGGAAACATTTTTCCTGCATCTAGCTTGTCCAGTCCTTTTTCAATTTTATACGTTTGCATAAGATCCCCTCTCATCCTTCTAAATTCCAGGGAATACAAGCACATTCTTTCTAATCTTTCCTCATATGACAGCCCCGCCATCCCGGGGATTAACCTCGTGAACCTCCGCTGCACTCCCTCAATAGCAAGAATGTCCTTCCTCAAATTAGGAGACAAAAATTCACGCAATTCTCCAGATGTGGTCTCACCAGGGCTCTGTAGAACTGCAGAAGGAACTCTTTACTCCTATACTCAAATCCTCTCGTTATGAAGGCTAACATGCCATTAGCTTTCTTCATTGCCTGCTCTACCTGCATGTTTACTTTCAGTGACTGGTGTACAAGGACCCCCCAGGTCTCCTTGCACTTCCCTTTTTCCTAATCTGACACAGTTGAGAGAATAATCTGCTTCCTTGTTCTTGCCGGCAAAGTGGATAACCTACATTATACTGCTTCCACCATGGATCTGCCCCCTCACTCAATCTGTCGAAGTTACACTGCAATTTTTCTGCTGTCCAAATGCGCCTTTATTACTTCTTTAATAATTGACTCCAGCATCTTCCCCACCACCGATGTCAGGCTAACTGGTCTATAATTCCCCGTTTTCTCTCTTGTTCCTTTCTTGAAAAGTGGGATAACATTAGCTCCAATCCACAGGAACTGATCCTGAATCTATAGAACATTGGAAAACGACCACCAAGACGTCCACGATTTATAGAGCCACCTCCTTGAGTACCCTGGCATGCAGACCATCAGGCCCTGGGGAATTATCAGCCTTCCGTCTCATCAGTCTACCCAATATTATTTCTCGCCTAAAACTCTCGTTTTCCAGGATGATCCTTAGGTCAACCAGATGCTTCTCCAGTGCCACAACACGGTCCTTCAGGTGTTGACCTTGGACACAATTTCCACAGTTGCAGAAGCCAGAGGCACCAGCGGTGTCCCTGACCTCTCACATCCTGCAAGCATCACACTGAATCAGATTACCTGTTATTTCTTCACTGCGTCTCACCCTCTCCAACTTTTGGTGTAGTCTCCTCCCTCAGCTTGCTCGCCGAAGAATCTCGAGCCAAAGATGCGCACTTTCCTCACAAGGCCAAAGACGCGCACTTTTCTCACAAGGCCAGAACCGCGCACTTTTCTCACAAGGCCAAAGACGCGCACTTTTCTCACAAGGCACAAGACGCGCACTTTTCTCACAAGGCACAAGACTCGCACTTTTCTCACAAGGCACTTCCCTCGACAAGGCCGCTCCCCGATAGCAAACCTTGTTAATATTAGCTGATAAATTGACTAATTAGCTAACTTACCGGTTTGCTAATTAAATTCCTCAGCCAATCCCCGCACTCACTCCTTCACCTGCCGCTCCTCTGCCGACCTTGAAGGTATGTGTTGCAGGCTGGCCCCGACCTTAAACTATGACCTCGAGTGTGTGACATTTCCACTCTGGGAAAAGAGTTCGGATAGCCGATCTGCGACTTTCATAATCTTCTGTACACCAGTCCAGCCCTCCGACATTCCAGCGATGCACTCCAAATTTGTCCAACCTCTCCTTATAGCTAATGCCGTATAACCCAGGTAACTGGGTTCATTGCTTGCACCTTATCTTTTAATAATAGATATTAATGTTTTAGTTTCGGCAATTACATTTAATGCTGTGGAATGGGGACGCTGAGCAGGATTTTAGATTGATTTAGCCAGGTTGAAGCAGTGGGCAAATGTATGACGATGCGATATAAGGTAGATACCTGTGAGGTTGTCCACTTTCGAAAAAACAGCAAAACAAATATTTTCCCAATTACATTACATTAATAAATCACATTACTGTAATATCATGCGGCGTTGGGGGCGGGGGGGGGGGGGGGGGGGGCGTAGGGGCAACGCGTTCCAAATTGAAAGCATCAGCTATGATCATACTGAATTAGGCTCGAAGGTCCAATGGCCTCGTCCTATTAGTAATCTGTTTCGATAAGGATCACACTTTTACTGCACAGCTGATACTGCGGTCAATGAGAATGCAAACGCTCTCCGAGCTAACGTGTCTTCTCTATCGCGTTGGTATCACCTCTGCCCTTCATTTAATGAGCTATGTGGCACCCATCATCAGTGACGTTGGCAAGGTGGCGATCAGCCAAACTCGTCGGAGAACTTTCAGAGATGATCAAAAAGTAAAGATTCCAATCACGAACCGACATTTTTAACAAGTTGCAATGTAAATAAAACAACGGAACCCATACAAGTGTTTCACAGCAAACATCAGAAACAAACTGAAATATAAAGTAGTTGAATTAGTTTAGGGTCCGTGTAATGGATAAGTTGATTAACTGTGTTAATTGAATGTGTCATTTTTCTTTAAGATGGCGAGGAAGCTGATCAGCAACTATTGCTTGGTGGATTACAAACCAAACTAACTTCATCTGTACAATAAGCAATAACTTTCATCGAACGTTACAGTAGTTAAAACTATTTATAAATATCATTTTTAAAAATCAGTTTGTCTCTCTGTAGATTGCATAGAAGAACGTCACAAACAGTACAGCCGTTGGGAAAACAGGAAATCACCATCAGTTTCATTACATTTGTTTGGAGTTTTGGAGGCTCATTATAAAGCCAAACATTTTAAATGCTATTTGATTAGATACTAAAACATTCTTACTTTTTTTAACTTACATTCTTATTTACATTCTTACTTACTAAAAAGGTGCCAGCACAACATTATTTGAAATATTTGTGATTTTATGTAGAATGCAATAAATTATCAAATTTACAGCACAGTAAGAACATGGATTCTAATAGAAATCATTCAAGGTTGGTTTAATTAATTATCCTCACGTGTACCGAGATACATTGAATAGCTTTTATTGCGTGCTGTACTGTTAAAGAAAACACTATACATGATTAAAATCAAGCCGTTCATATTGCACAGATAAAGGATGAAAGGGTACGACATTTAGTGCAAGATAAAGTCCGATTAAAGATAGTTCAAAGATCCAATGGGGTAGATGGGAGGTCATGACTGCACTGCAGCTGGTGAGTGGACCATTTAGTTGCCTGGGAACAAATGTTACTGAATCGTATGTATGCGTTTTCCAAATCTGTGCCTCTTGCCTGATGGGAGAGGGGAGCAGAGGGAGTGACCGGGATGAGACTGGTATATATGATCAGCATCAACTTGGTGATTTGAAACGGTTATTGCTTTTTCTTTATTAGTTCAAGGACGCAGGGTCGAGGATACATGGATGTAACCAAATGGCGGAACACCTTTTTGAATGAAAGGTGATGAATTGCACCTTTGATGTTCTAATCGCTTCTTTTCATGCGAAACTGGCATACAATTATGTAATAAAGAATTCATTGATTGAAAATGTGCAAGGTTTTAGAAAACGACATCTCTCCGTGGACATTTGCACTCTAATTTTATCTGGCGTTAAATCAATGAGCTTAGTGAGTTTGCCTGGTCCCGAGAATGTTGTTTTATTTTATCTCTTTAGTTTTGTTTCGCATGCGGCATCGCCAACAAAAAATATTCAGCAAATTCGGTATCAGACTATTATTGACAAGGTTTTCATTCGGCTGAAATTCCCCAAATATTGAAGGTAAGGGTTTAATGGTATTTATGTTGTGTAGCTTTAAATACAGTTGTTCTGTCTGACCTTGAAGCACTACAGCTTTAAGAGGTGAAGGGAATTCTGATTGGCGGAAGACCAGTCTGCCTTCGTTGACCAATCAGAATCTGAAATGAAACTGGTGATCCGGACGGCCCCTTCCACTACCCAGCCACCATCTCGTCAAATCAGAAGGGTGGGCGAAGTCGGATAGCGAGCAGCTCCGTTGCTTTGCGGCACGGATCCTACCGCAATTGTGGAGACATTTAGAGAAAGAAAGACAAATTAAGTAATCCGAACGGTTCGCAAAATGGAAAGGTATATTGTACCCCGTGATTTTTCGAGTTTTAAATACGGGAATCAAAAGCACTGCGGAAAAGATAATGTATTGTGCAGTCTCACGCTGAAACAATAAGAAGGTTCTGCGCTTGAAATGAGGTATACAATACATATTTTGCTGAAATACCAACTGTTGTGCATCGTGCTCTCTCCGTGGGATCTGTGTTCTGCGCAGATTCGATATTCAATTCCCGAAGAATTGCAACTGGGAGCGTTTGTCGGGAATGTGGCTGCCGATTTGGGTTTAGATGTAAAGCAACTGGCAGCTCGCGGTGTACGAGTTGCATCCGGACCGAGTAGGCAGTACGTAGCTATAAATTTACAGAATGGCAATTTACTGGTGAATTCGAAGATCGACAGAGAAGAGCTTTGTGGACCGATCTTCGACTGCGTTTTAGCTCTGGATTTGGTGCTGGAAAACCCATTAATCCTGTATCAGGTAGAGGTGGAGATTGTCGACATAAATGACAATGCCCCCATTTTCCAGAAGAACCAGATACGTCTGGAAATATCTGAGATTGTCGCTACCGGAACTCGTTTTACTCTCGACTCCGCGCACGATCCGGACATTGGGACCAATTCTTTGCAAACATATCAGCTCCTTCCCAACGAATATTTTTCGCTGGATATACAAATGCGCAGTGGTAAGGGAATGCTGCCAGTGCTGGTGTTGCAAAAGCCACTGGATAGAGAAGTTATATCAAATCACAAATTGACTGTAATAGCGAAGGACGGTGGTACTCCCGTGCGATCGGGCATCGTTCAGGTGAAAGTAACTGTGAAAGACGTCAATGATAATGCACCTGTTTTCCCTCAATCAGTGTACAGAGTTACTTTGCTGGAATCTGCTCCCCCGGGAACGTTGATTATCAGGTTAAACGCCACCGACTTGGACGATGGTCCCAATGGAGAGGTAACTTACTCCTTCAGTAGCCATAGTTCTACTATAGTACGTGAAGCATTCGAAGTGGATTCGAAAACTGGTGAAATCAGAGTCAGAGGTGTTTTGGATTACGAAGAAAACAGTGTCTTTGAGATTAATGTACAGGCAATGGATATGGGTTCTGGAGCAATACCCGAGCACTGTGATGTTTTGGTGAATATTATCGACGTGAATGATAACCCACCTGAGGTGGCGTTAAGATCGCTTTCAAGTGCCATCCCTGAAGATACCCCGGTTGGGACAATAGTGGCGTTATTCACAGCAGCAGATAAAGATTCGGGACAAAATGGTCAGGTACAATGTCACATTTCAGATCAACTGCCTTTTAAACTAGATTCGTCCAAGAAAAATTACTATAAACTGCTGACTGATCATGTACTGGATCGTGAAAATACCTCATGGTATGATATTACTATCCTATGCACGGATGCAGGCAACCCGTCGCTCACCTTCGAGAGGGCAATTCGGGTAGAAGTGTCTGATATAAATGACAACGCCCCACGATTTACTCAGCCGGTTTATACTGCACGGATTAAGGAGAACAATATAATTGGAGCTTCCATGTTCTCGGCGATAGCCCTTGATCCAGATGTGGGACATAACGCTCGATTACATTTTTCTCTAGCACCCACTCACTTCCAGAGCACCCCCATATCGGAGTTTGTCTCTATTAATTCACAAACTGGAGAAATATTTGCCCAGAGGTCCTTTGACTACGAACAAATAAAAGACTTTCAAGTTCAAGTTCACGTTCGTGATTCGGGTGTACCGCCGCTCAGCAGTAACGTGTCGCTGCACTTCGTTATCATTGATCAGAATGATAACGCCCCAGTGATCGTGAATCCTTTACCTGAATATGGCTCCATAGCAACAGAAACGATATCCCGCTATGCAGAACCAGGATACTTGGTTTTAAAGATATCGGCCACCGATGCGGACGCAGGAGAGAACGGTCATCTCTCCTATCAGATTTTGCAAGCTGCCAGCCCTAATCTTTTTACTATTTCAACACATACTGGTGAAATTTGGACTATCCGATCCATGGCAAGAACGGATGCATCGAAACAAAGGCTGAATGTTGTAGTAGCTGACAACGGAATTCCATCACTCTCAGCCAGCCTGACGCTATTATTGAATGTGGTAGACAGTCGTAGTGAAACGTTCTCCAGTGTCACCAGCTTGTCTCACTATACTGGGCTCACTCCTGATTTGACTCTTTCCTTAGTAATCGCCTTGGGGATAATCTCTGCAATTTTCCTGATGATTTTAATTATTCTTGCTTCTATACTTCACAAGGATAGGAGTGGATTGAGAAACCAGCATTGTTTCCCTGGTGTCTGCTGCTGTTGGGAAACAAGACAATCTTTGAATGGAATTAAGAAGGCCAGCAGAAGCCTTCAGATACCACCGAACTATGTTGAGGTATTTGGCGGTGATCCACTTTCCCAGAGTTTCCGATACGAATCATGTTCAACATTGCAGTCGGCGAAGAGAGACTTCATCACCGCGAACACCTGCAAATCATCCTCCGGTAACAATCGGGTCCAGAATGAGTACATTGGGGATGACAACACAAGAGTAATCAATACTGATAATTACAGTAAAGCTGTAACCGAGGTGAGGGGTTTCTAATCAAAGGGTGGACTCTAATACAAAAAAATAAACAGGAAATGCTGGAGACAGTGAGCTGGGTAAGCTAACATATGGGGACAGAAAGACAATTAACGTTTCTGGTCAAAGTGTCTCTTTGGGATTAACGTAAATGCCATACAACATCCAATTCCTCGACCCGAAACTTTTAGTTTCTATTCCCATAGATGTTGCTATCCTGACGAATATTCCCAGCATTGCCTGTTTCAATTTTAAATTTGCTGCATCTGCAGTTCCGTTTTTTTCTTCCAAAGGGGAAACTCTTATTGTTGTCGAGTGAGTGGCGCCTTAACATATATATTGTGATAATACCGCATTTCAGTTCCCTGGAAGTTTCTGTTTCTTAGCGCTGTGCATGCGTAATGTTTTATACTAATCTCTGGGAGTGCATGTTGCTTCTCCAGTACAAATATAACCACCATTAACAAGTGGTCGCGTGACATCAACGAAATGTTGATGGTGGCAGCTGAAGCTGTTGCCTGATGCAGACTTGATTGAGATGATTCTCGTCTCCAAGTCACTACGCTTAAATTTAAGTGTGCTGTTTGCAAAATGCGGGCTACATGTGCTTTAGTACTGAGAAAGTTTCGCTGTGTAATTTGTAAATCTACAGGATAGATTTCTCCCGTGTAAAGGATAATATTTTGTCCCCCTTTCTGCAAAGAGTTTCTGCAAACAGTTTCTGCAAACAGATCTGTTGTGTCAGAGCATGGGAGTTTCTCTCACCAAACTTCAAGAAGTAATTTAATGGCCCAGGAGGCGATGCGTTTATTTAATTGCCTTAGAATAGCCGAGGTTGTAAAATGGTCGCCAATCTTTTCGCATTTTGGTGTTTGGCTTCCTGGCGATCCAAGGAATAGGAGTAGGATCTTTGTCTTCTGCCAACCAGCCAACCAGCTATCCATGCTAGTATCTGCCCTTTGATACGGTGGGGTCTCATCTTTCTAAGCAGCCTAACGGGTGGCACCTTAACAAAGGTTTTTTGAAAATCTAAGTAAACATCTGCTTACTCTCCTTTGTCTATCCTGCTATTTACTTCTTCAAAGAATTCCAGCAAATTTGTCAAGGAAGACCCATTCACGAAGCCGTGCTGACCACGGCCTATTTTATCGTAAACTTCTAAGTACTCCGTAACCTCATCCTTTATAATGGACTCTAACGTCTTACCAACCACCGAAGTCAGTCTAACCGGCCTATAGTTCCAACTATTCTGCCTTGCTCCCTTTTTGCGCAGCGAGGTAATATTGGGAATTTTCCAATCATCTGGGACCACTACTGACTCTAGTGATTACCAAAATACCACCATCAATGCATCTACAATCTCTAAAGCCACCTCTTTCAGAACCCTAGGGTGCAGTCCATCCGGCCCAGGTGACTTATCGCCCTTCAGCCCTTTCAGCTTCCCAAGCACCTTCTCCCTAGTAATCACTCCACTAACTTCCACGCCCCTGACTCTTGAATTTCAGGCACGTTGCTGGTGTCTACCACTGTGAAGACTGATGCAAAAAAAGATATTCATCTCTGCCATATCTTTATTCCCCATTATCCCTTGTCCTGCATCATTCTCCAGCGGTCCAACCTGGAGACCCTTTCTTGCTCTTTGTATAACCTCTTGCAATACTTTTTTAATATTATTGGTTGCTTACCTTCGTGTTTCATCTTTGCTCCCCGTATTGTCTTTTTAGTTACCCTCTGTTGTTCTTTAAAAGCTTCCCAATCCCGTGGCTTCCCACTAAACTTTGCCTTATCTTTAGGTTTTATATTGTCCTTAATTCCTTTGTCAGCCACGGTCGCCTCTTTCTCCCCCCAGAATCTTTCTTCCTCTGTGGAATGAAAAGATCCTCCATCTTCTGGATTATTCCCAGAAACTCCTGCCATTGCTGTTCCACCGTCATCCTGCTAGGGTCCCTTTCCAGTCAACATTGGCCAGCTCCTCCCACATGTCTCTGTAGTCCCCCTTGCCCAGTTGCAATACCGACACATCCGATATCACCTCCTCCCTCTCAAATTGACGATGAAAACTTGTCATTTTGTGGTCGCTACCTCATAATGGTTCATAGAAACATGGAAACATAGAAAATAGGTGCAGGAACAGGCCATTCCGCCCTTCGAGCCAGCACCGCCATACATTGTGATCATGGCTGATCATCCACAATCAGTCACCCGTGCCTGACTTCTCCCCATATCCTTTGATTCCGCTAGCCCCTAGAGCTCCATCTAACTCTCTTTTAAATTTATCCCGCTAATTGGCCTCCAATGCCTTTTGTGGCAGAGAATTCCACAAATTCGCAACTCTCTAGGTGAAAAAGTTATTTCTCACCTCAGTTTAAAATAGCCTCCCCTTTATTCTAAGACTGTGGCTCCTGGTTCTGGACTTCCCCAACATGGGGAACATTTTTCCTGCATCTAGCTTGTCCAGTCCTTTTATAATTTTATATGTCTCTATAATATCCCCTCTCATCCTTCTAAACTCCAGTGAATACAATCCTAGTCTTTTCAATCTTTCCTCATATGACAGTTCCGCCATCCCAGGGATCAATCACGTGAACCTACGCTGCACTGCCTCATTTATAAGGATGACCTTCCTCAAATTAGGAGCCCAAAATTCCTTTACCTTGAGTTCCCTGAACAAATTCGGTTCATTACGAAACACTAATTCCAAATTTGCTTCTTCCCTGGTAGGCTCCACTACAAGCTGCTATAAGAGTCCATCTCAGAGGGACTCTACAAATTCGCTTTCTTGGGGTCCAGTACCAACATGCTTTTCAGTCTACCTGCATATTGAAAATATCCCATGACCACCGTAGCATTGCCTTTAATAATAGAAGTGTAAAGTATTATCCTAGCAGTGAAATCAATTTCATTTTCAGACCGTAGAATTGTCTCACAACGGATCATGCGTTAGTTATCAACGGTTTGCGCCTCGGATTAAACCTGTTTATCTCTATTCAATCATCAAATGTTGATGTAGTTGCCTTGGGCAAGATTTTCAATGCGTGGTAATTTCCCTCGAAAAAATGATTGTGAGCTTCTGATAATGGTACATCACATTACCGTCATGGCTACTCCTGGGGGAGTGTTTAGTCAATGATTATTAAAATATTGTGAAATATTATTAGGTTAACTTACTAGGGTGTGACTGGATGGGATATTTAGGGATGACGGGCCTTTCGTGTTCCTACTGCTCCAAACATTCCTACAGTAGAGACCGGGAGTTGTTGTAGACTCTTTACGAAAAAGCCATTGAACCGTGAAGATTTCTATACGGTATCATTACAACGTCCACTGATGCTGAAAAGCCTTCACGCGCATGAAACAAAAGCGTTCGAGTACAGTAAATGTTTCGCATAAGGAGCCACTGTTTACGCAGTCTGCATGCAAGATAACAGCTACGGATAACAATGTTATTGAAGCATCTATATTCTCGTTGAATGCTTCTGATCCCGAAATAGGACAGATTGGAAGTGATATTTTTCATGGTGAAATCCTGGGGTCATCAATCTCCTCTCGCGTATCCATTTATTCTCATATTTGTGTCATTATTTCCCGTTATCTTTTCATTCGGAACAACTGGGAGAGAGGGAGGGGGTGAGGGGGTGGAGTCAGATTCCACTTCGGCTGCAAGATTCCGGAGTCCTACGGCACTCCATCAATGAGCAAAACACAAAGAGCTGGAGGAGGTCAGGTAGCATCGGTTGAATTAATGAATAGATGGCGTTTCCAATCGTGAAACTTGTTCTGACTGCACAAGGGTCGCTAATCGAAATGTCTTCTGTCCATTCCATCCACAGGTGTTGTCTGACTCTCTGGATAACTGCGGCGCTTTGTTTTTATTTCAAGATCCCAGTACCTGCATTTACTTGCGGCTCCGTTTCATTGCCCTCGAATAATGCTTCAGTAGACATTGTTATCCCTGTTCAGTATGATAAAGCGTGATCGTGCACCATTGGGCAGATTATAACAACAGAGACAAGTTCTCGGTTTGCCGAGGCAGGATAACTAGTTGTCTGGATCTTAGCTATTGCTGCTGACGCCGGACCCCTCTCACTAGTTTATTGAAATTACCCGAGAGCATTCGCACTATTTAATCCGGTAATGGTAAAATCTGCACTATCTGTCATATAGAGAAAATGGTCCAAAGACGCACACATTTCTTGGTTAATTGGCTCAGTTTAAAATTGTAAAAACAAATCCCCAGCGTGCAGGATAATTTACGGTATAGGGTGATTGCTGCTCGGCGCGGGCTCGATGGGCCGAAGAGTCTGTATACGCTGTTTCTCTAAAATCTAAAGTCTAAAAGCCACTGGCAGAGACAGAAGTATCTATGATGAACTTTGTGGTGTTGATTGTATATCATAACCTGAAATAGTATAGTTGGTCGAAATTAATGGTCTAGCAATAATGGAAATTACAGTTGAAATTCGTGACTAAGACAAGCTTTCGTGTCATTGGAGGAGACCACCGATATTATACTAATTTAATAAGGTCAGAGTCTGAAGAGGGGTCTCGACCCGAAACGCCACCCATCCCCTCTCTCCTAGATGATGCCTGACCTGCTGAGCTACTCCAGCATTTTGTGATACCTTCGATTTGTACCAGCATCTGCATTTATTTTCCCATACAAATGAATAATATGCATTGGAATGTGAAAGTTTGTGAGAAGTTATTTAAATCAATGTGCCGAAGAAGCTTTCCCTTTCCGCAGATACTGCGCAGTTAACAGGCTATTTCCAGAATGTCCTGCTTTTATTTCAGAATTCTCATATCAAGTTTTTGCAATAGTTTATTAATTAATGGTAAAACGCCCACATGAAGCTCAGTTCAAAAATTAAGTACATCTCAATAAAACAGTTGCTTGTTGCATCATGTGTCATGAACGCATAACCTGCTTTCCTAGAATGAAACTCAACAATGTGATTTCAAAATCAGAAGGGAATAATCAATGGACTACGAATAATCGATTGGCATTGAATATAGACACAAAATGCTGGAGTCAGCGAGTCAGGTAGCATCTCTGAAGAAAATGAATAGGTGACGTTTCGTGTCGAGACCATTCATCAGATTTATTTTGTCGAGCACAATGTGACTCTGTCTTTTTCTGTTTATTTTCTCGCCATCAATAGTTTCTTCACACTTTAACATATTAGTTAAACTGTTTTACAATACCTCAAATCGACAGACCACTAATCAGAGGAAAAAACCCACCGCAATGCTGAAATACATTTTAATTGTCGAGCAGTAAATACAGTATATTTTCGTGCACTTTTAAGTAGTTCTTGCTTTAAGAAACGTGCTGAGCCCTCATTGGTCGAATATCAACGAGGTTCTGCACCAATCGGGAGCTGAGATTTGATTAGTGATCTGGACAGCCCCTTTCACGACTCGGCCGCCATCATGTAAGATCAGACACAATGAAAACCGTATAGCGAGCAGCTCCGTGGGATTTTTACATGAATACTCCAGCGACTGGGGACAATATGCGAGTGTTGGAATGAAATAAATCGAGAGATTCGAAAAAGGTACGAGTATATTCTGCATCCCGTGGATCTTGTCATAATAACATGAAATGAATGTTAAAGGAACATTGGAAAAATCAGTTTGAAACCTTTGGAATGACTTCTACCGGCAATGAGATATAAAATACATTGGTTGCTAAAATGCCAATTGCTATGCTGGATGTTCTTTCGGTGGGATATTGTGTCGGGTCAGATTCGATACTCTATACCTGAAGAACTGCAACAGGGAGCCTTTGTTGGGAAAATCGCAGCCGATTTAGGTTTAGATGTACAGCAGCTGGCGGCTCGCAGTTTACGGGTAGCGCCCAATCTAAAGAAGTGCTATTTCGACGTAAATTTGGAGAACGGTATTTTATTTGTGAAGGAAGTTATCGACAGAGAACTGCTTTGTGGGTCGAACCTCGACTGTCGCTTACCCTTGGACGTTGTGCTTGAAAATCCCTTGAGTCTGTACCCAGTGGAAGTGGAGATTATCGATGTAAATGACAATGCTCCCGTTTTCCCCCAAAGCAATTTTCGGCTTGAAGTTTGGGAGTCTGCGACACTGGGAATGCGATTTCCTCTTGAACCCGCACAGGACCAAGATATTGGCACTAACTCCTTGCAAAGCTACCAGCTACAACCGAATGAGTATTTCACTCTCGACGAACAAAAGCGCAGTGGGAAGGGAATGCGGCCTGTTTTGTTGTTGGAGAAGTCCTTGGACAGAGAAATGGCGACAATCTACAATCTGACGCTAACAGCCAAGGACGGCGGCTTGCCCCCTCGATCGGGTACGGTTAAGATTGTGGTCATAGTAAAAGATATAAACGACAATGCGCCCGTTTTCTCTCAGCCGGTTTACAGAGTCAACCTTTTAGAAAATGCGCCGAAAGGGACCCTGATTATCAAATTAAGCGCCACTGACCTGGACGACGGAGTCAATGGAGAGGTAATGTACTCTTTCAATAGCCATATTTCCGCGACAGCCCGTAAACTTTTTGATTTGAACCCCCAATCTGGTGAAATCAGACTGAAGGGAAATTTAGATTATGAAGACAGCAGAGCATTTGAGATTAACATACAAGCAATAGACAAGGGTCCTGGCGCAATGCCCGAGTACTGCGACGTCGTTGTTGAAATTGTCGATGTGAATGATAACGCGCCGGAGGTGATGTTACGATCTACTTCAAGTACAATCCCCGAGAACTCTCCACTTGGCACTGTTGTGGCACTGTTCAGTGCAGGAGACAGAGATTCGGGGCCAAATGGTCAGGTACGGTGTCATATATCAAATCAGCTGCCCTTTAAGTTGGATTCCTCCATAAATAACTATTACAGAATTCTTACAACGCGTTTGCTGGATCGTGAAAATGCCCCCAAGTATGATATTCCTATAACATGCATGGATGCCGGAACGCCCGCACTTACTTCCAGGAAAACCATCCGGGTAGAGGTTACAGATATAAATGACAACGCACCAAGATTTTCTCGCCCAGTATACACTGCAAATGTTCTGGAAAACAATGTTATTGGGGCTTCTATATTTTCCGTGACCGCCTTCGACCC
This sequence comes from Rhinoraja longicauda, assembly GCF_053455715.1. Taxonomy (NCBI): domain Eukaryota; kingdom Metazoa; phylum Chordata; class Chondrichthyes; order Rajiformes; family Arhynchobatidae; genus Rhinoraja; species Rhinoraja longicauda. The sequence goes on from NC_135966.1 coordinate 34,294,647, forward strand.
AGATATAGGGCAAAACGCACGACTAAATTTTTCTATCCTGGAGTCACATGTTGAAAATTCCTCAATAATTTATTATGTCTCTATCAATTCAGCGAATGGTGTCATATATGCTCAGAGATCTTTCGACTACGAACGACTGAAAACCTTCCAAATCCAAGTTCAAGTGACGGATTCTGGTGCGCCAGCGCTGACGTGTAATGCTTCGGTGAATGTTGTTATCCTTGATCAGAATGACAATGCTCCAGTGATTATACATCCTTTACCAGAATATGGTTCAACAGCGATAGAAACAATGTCGAGGTTTGCAGAACCAGGATATTTGGTTGTCAAGGTCTCAGCCACTGATGCTGATGCAGGTCAAAATGCTCGCCTCTCTTTTCAGATTTTTCAGGCCACACATCATAATATTTTTACTATTTCCACAGACACGGGAGAAATTTGGACAATCCGTCCCATTTTGAGCAAGGATGCATCTAGTCAAAGACTGGTTGTTGTGATAAAAGACAATGGAATCCCATCGCTCTCCGCTACCGTGACGATAGTATTATCTGTGGTTGGTGCTGATACTGAAACGTTCTCCATTGTCAGCAGTTCCTCATCAAATCCCAGATTCACTCCTGAACTGAGATTTTCCTTGGTTGTGGCCTTGGGGATAACATCTGTCATTTTTCTTATCATTTTAGTCATCCTCGCTCTTATAGTTCACAAAAACAGGGATGGAGTGGTATACCATCACCGTTCCCTCGGTACGTGTTGTTTTTTACAATCCCGAAACTCTTTCAATGGAATTCAGAAGGCCAGCAAAAGTCTTCAGATACCGCCAAACTATGTTGAAGTATTTGGGGGCGATCCACTTTCCCAAAGTTTCCGCTACGAGTCATGTTCGACTTTGCAGTCCACCAAGAGAGATGTCCTCGCCCCCAATCGGTGCAGGATGTCTGCAGACATTAATTGCGTGCTGAATACGTCTGTTGGGAAAGGACATGCTGAGATGGTGAATACTGAAAAATACAACGTTCCTGAGGTGAGGTGATTTTAAATTGAAAAGAAAATCTTCATATATTTTAATTGGAATGGTTCAATGTCTCAATGGTGCTTCATTGTCACATGTGCTACAGGCACAGTGAAATTCATTTTTACACAGTCCAGTACAAGTATACATGAGCACTTCGATGCAGGCGGGATAAGCACCTCAGATGCAGTACGTGATTAGTTGTAGTACACTGAGACAGTATACAGACTCGTCAGTTTTTGGCAAAATGTTCAAGTCCCTCTTGTAAGTGCCATGGTTCCTGGCCTGACCAAGAAGCCGCATCTTCCTGGCGGCGTTCCAGTGTCAGCCTGGTCAAGCACAGCCATGGTGTCCGTGAACCACCAATATATCAAGGCATACGTAACACAACATAGATTTTAATGGGAATTTTTGTTTTAGAAACATAGAAACATAGAAAATAGGTGCAGGAGGAGGCCATTCGGGCCTTCGAGCCAGCACCGCCATTCATAGCGATCATGGCCCGTGCCTGCCTTCTCCCCATATCCGTTGATTCCACTAGCCCCTAGAGCTCTATCTAACTCTCTCTCTTAAATCCATCCAGTGATTTGGCTTCCACTGCCCTCTGTGGCAGAGAATCCCACAAATTCACAACTCTCTGGGTGAAAAAGTTTTTTCTCACCTGTTTAAATGGCCTCCCCTTTATTCTAAGACTGTGGCCCTTGATTCTGTACTCGCCCAACATTGGGAACATTTTTCCTGCATCTAGCTTGTCCAGGCCTTTTATAATTTTATATGTTTCTATAAGATCCCCTCTCATCCTTCTAAACTCAGGTGAATACAAGCCTAGTCTTTTCTATCTTCCCTCAAATGACAGTCCCGCCATCCCAGGGATCAATCTCGTCAACCTACGCTGCACTGCCTCAATTACAAGGATGACCTTGCTCAAATTATGAATTCTGAGCTAAATTCCAGCCAATGTTTTGGATTTGCGGTGAAGTACACCGATCAGGCAAAACATTATGAACACTGACAGGTGAAGTGAATAACATTCGTTATCTTCTTACAATGGCACCTGTCAACGGGTGGGATCTATTAGGCAGCAAGTGAACAGTCAGTTCTTGAAGTTGATGTTTTGGATGCAGGGGAAATGGGTAGGAGTAAAGAACTGAGGGACTTTGACAAGGGCCAAATTGTTATGGGCGGACGACTGGGTCAGAGCGTGTCTGAAACGGCAAGGCTTATGGGATGCTCCAGGTCAGCAGTGGTGAGTAGCTACCGACAGTGGTCCGAGGGGGGTAAAACTACAATCCAGCGACAGGGTGTTGCGCGCCCAAGGCTCATCGATGCGCGAAGGCGAAAAAGGCTACCCTGTCTGGGCCGAACCGACAGAAGGTCTACTGTGGCACAAGTCACAGAAAATTTTAATGGTGGTGACGGGGGAATGTTTCACAATACACAATGCATCGCACCCTGATGCATATGGGGCTGCACACGGAGGATCAACAGCATATTTGGCAGGTGGTCATAATGTTTTGGCTCATCAGGTCATACAGTTCTGGCTGTTCGGTGTATATTCTGTCGTAAAAACGCTCTGAGCAGTGTTTTCGAAATGCTCATGATTCGAGGAGGCATTTTCATCCTGCTAACCAACATTCGCAGCTGCAGATCAGGTGACATCACAAGCGTCTCCAAGACTGAAGCAGTCCTCTCGCGTGACACACCAATTCAACTGTTCTTCTTCCAAACTAGCACATTGCGTGAAGTACGCACGATCTACAATGTTAAGTACAAATGTAGATTCAGTGACCACGTTGCTGAATGGTCCGGCTTAGCTCATCACTGCGACCCCGCACACTGTCCCCTTCACTTAATTTCTTGACTCCCACTCCTCTTCCAAAAAATAAACAATCGTAAGCTCGGGAAGCACCATCTCGTCGTTCGTATCTGCAAACATCAGCCTTCGCACATCAAATTAACAATATCAGATGACTACCATTGCCCTTTCATATTTGAGCTGGCTAATCAAGACACATATTGAGACACAATAATTCGCTTTTTGTCAGAATCGATGCACAATAATTCGCGTTTTTCTCTTTACCAATTCAAACTGCGTGACCTGCTGAGTATTCCAAGCAATCTTCTTTGTTTGAGATTTTAGCAAATAATGCGTTCTGTACCTAACTGTCCCATTTGTTCACTCATTAACTAGCACCTTCATCCATTTATACTCCTCCAATTCTCCCGTAGGCGGCACTGTCCAACCTATCACAAAGATGCCCTTTATTTTCACACACGCGCACACACACACACACACACACACACACATATATATATATATATATATATGAAGGGTTGAGGAGCCCAGTGACCTATTCCAGTGGCATATAGATATACCCCCCTGAAAAAGTACAGTTCATTTCCTACACCCACCCCCCCCCCCCCCCGAGTTATACCTCACTAACTAAAGACCCATTTTAGAGGCAAAGGTACAAAAATCGCATGGCAAGAGAGACTGCTCAATATCCGTGGCATACGATTTTTACATGAGCCAATTATGGTTCGACAATATGTATTCTTGGCGAGCGAACATAAAACTTGCACACGCCGTCCGGAAAGGTATTCCTCTAATACCTAGTCCTTAATCGGAATGTTTAATATAGATTACTTGTTCCCTCTCGCATTGATTTGGGCGGTTGGCTATGCAAAACCTGGCTGCTATATTTCCTGAACTACAGCCGTAATCAATACACAACCGTGCTTCATTGCTTCCACAATGCATCGTGGTATACTGATAGGAACGTCAAAACGTAAGTATCGTTAACCTGGACTTTGTTCAAATGCGTAAGAAGAGTTCAGGTGGTGTGCAACGCAAACGTTTACATGAACATGCGACAGATTTTACGCATAATGTTAGCCACCCAAGTACTGTACACCGCAGCATAATTCTATTCCACTTGAGCTGATGTAACGGGGTTGAATGCCACAATTTAACACTTAAGTACCCGGTAGTTTGTTAGACTTGGATTATTCTAAATTGAAACAAATGCCTGGTTAACCCTTGTTTGAAAATAGGTACCAGTAAACGTTGTTTTTAAAAAAAATTGTCCATAAATAATTGTCGTTGAGTAGATGATAATGACCGGCATTCTTGACTTGGAGACGTTCCAGAGTTTTGACTGTGACTTTGAAGAGCAGATGTTATTTTTCAAGCATGGGTTTTATGATACCTGCCATGAAAACACGGAGACCATGCAGGCGAAATGCTGAATTCTCATTCACAGTAGCAGGAGGCCACCATAGAATCCCGATAGCCGGTCGAAACACAGCTTTTAATTTTGTGTAATAGTCATAGGGCCATAGCGTCATATAGTGGTATCGTGTGCAAAGAGGCTATTCGGCCCAACTTCCCCAGAACGACCAACATCTATACCAGTCCCACCTGCTCGCCCTTGGCCCATATCCCTCTAAATCTATCATATCCATGTACCTAAGTAAATGTTTCTTAAACCTGCCTCAACTACCTCTTCCAGCTTCCAACCCTTTTTGTAAAAACGTCTCTCCTCAGGTTCTAACGGAATCTCTCTCTGCCCCCCCACCTACCCTCCTCCCTCACTTTACACCTATGTCTTCTGATTCTTGATTCCCCTGTTCTGGGTAAGAGACTCTGTCCAAAGTATTTATGTAGCTCCTTCTATGGTTTCTGAGAAATGATGATACCCAGGCGGTTAGTGTGGGGGACGCAATCGTGCCTATGATTCCCTGTTGCGCTTTATTTACCTGGTCGGAAAGATTTTGGATTTGTGCTTAAAGAATCAACAGTGTGTTTTCTCGGCGCGTTATGTACCGAGTTCAATGAACGTTTAATGCACAATCTGCAAAACTTTGTACCGAATATGGGTGTACATTCTGAGTGTACAAACACAGGCAAAGTGAGAATATTCTGAATAATACTGATTTACTACATACCATCGGCATGAACCATGCAAGAAATCTTAAAGGCAAGTGTCTCCTTTCATGTTACAATCATAGTTTTTATGAACTTGTTCACTTATATCTCACAAATGCTGAAATCCATGTAACAAAACGTGTACTTGATGACGGTAGCATAATACATATTGAGGAGAATTGGTTCTTCTTGTTGCTGGAGATGGTCAATGTCCAACATCTGAGCCATTTCATCCATTATTTAATACTCCAACCCCCCAATTTCGTCCAAGACATGATGAGCGATATGGAACGCCAATCAACATGTTATGGTCTCCTGCAAACGTCTTCAGCCATAATATCGTACTGGTCGTTCGGGAAGTCACTTTGATGGATGGGCCTAGGCAATTCATTCAGAAATTACGTCAGTGATGCCTCGGTTTTGCGAATTGTTGTTCTTCAACCATCAATATTCCCTTTATTTGTATGAATTTTTCTGTCCTAAGCAACAGGAAAGCCCAATAAATTATTCATCTTCGTGTACCCTTGAGCAAATGCGGATGAGACAGCTTTAGAACCACTGCAGCGCTTCTGGTGTTGTCTCTTCTGAAATGATGTTGCCAGGACGTTCCGTTACTTAGATTGAGTAGCAGTGTGGAATGGTGATAAATGTATGTCAGACTGTTAGGCGGCAAGGAGGGAAGCCAGCTCTGCAGTGTGAATCCCAATGATCCAACCCTTTTATATTAAACGTTCTTGCGAGTTCCGTCTCCTGCCAGTGAAGCTTTCCACTGAAATATTTGATGCCGTGCAATATTAAACTGTGATACTGTATTCATTTTGGTTAAGCACATTTTCCATGTTTGGAAGAAAATCGCTGCAGTTTCATGTTGTCATGTAATCCAATTACATATACGCGAGCAAATATGTTTGCCGCTTGATAGCATTGCTTACAATAGCTCCCGTCGCTTTCTGAATGATTAAAGGACAACTGAATTGATAGCAGTTAGCTCGTTCCGAATTACTCGATTTTTATTGAAGTTATATATTGGTCAGTATTACATAATGTCGGGTACAATCCACAGCTTCATCTCTATCTGCACCGCTTGCGTAGAAACGTCTAATCATGTATCAACCGTCGTCTTCATGGCCCATCGCCATCCTTAGTCTAGAGGGCTATGGGGCACAATGTGTTTGGCATGCAGATGATGTCGCTAATGACAGCAGAAGTGCAAAAGTACCACAGGAAAGACTTAGAATTGGTGGTTAGCACCTTGTGAATACAATAGCCCGGATCATGCTAAAAGATCAGAACAGAGTGGTGGGTTTAAAATGGAAGAGAGTGATGGGTCGTCTTGCGTATGGTCTGCGCATAGGAAAGTTGAAACTCACTGACCTAGTCAGAACATTGTTAATTTCCCAGCCTGAGGAAGCGATATGTTGACGTAAATTTGCAGAATAGGATTTTATTTGTGAATGAAAGAATCGACAGGGAGGAACTTTGCGGGGCGTGCACCGACTGCATTTTACCCTTGAACGTCGTGCTTGAAAATCCCCTCAGTTTTCACCAGATGGAAGTGGAGATACTCGATGTAAATGACAACGCTCCAGTTTCCCCAAAAGCCATATCCTCCTTGAAATCTCGGAGATTATGGCACCGGGAGCGCGATTCCCCCTCGATTCCGCATACGATCCGGACATTGGGACGAATTCCTTGCAGGCGTACCATCTCCTTCCCAGTGAATATTTCATTCTTGATGTACAGACACACAGTAGGAAGGGAAAATTACCAGTGTTAGTGCTGCAGAGGACCTTGGATAGAGAAACAATACTGGCCCACGAGTTAATGTTCTTTGCTGAAGATGGCAGAGTCCCTATGAGATCGGGCTCAGTTCAAATAACAATCACGGTGCAAGATATGAACGACAACCATCCTGTTTTCTCACAATAGTGTCAGAATGTTGGAAACAGCTGCCGTAGGGACTTTGATTATTCGATTAAACGCCACTGACTTGGACGAGGGTTCTAATGGTGAGATTACATTTTCACTCAGTGACCAAAATTCAGCAAAATTTCATGAACTATTTGGGGTAGATTCCAAACTGGCGAAACAAGACTGAAAAGTCGTTTGGACTACGAAGAAAACATTTTTTTTAGATTAATGTACAGGCAGTCGACAATGGTCATTACGCAATGCCTCAGTACTGTGATGTATTGGTGGATGTTATCGATGTGAATGACAATGCTCCTGATATAACGTTAACATCTGTCTCCAGTACGGTCCGAGAAGATACCTCAATCGGAACAGTTGTGGCACTGCTCAACGTAGAAGACAAAGACACGGGTCGAAATGGGCAACTGCATTGTTAAATTGCAAATAAACTCCCATTTAAGATGGACACAAGTATGAAAAGTTTTTGTAGACTTCTAATACAGGATACACTGGATCGGGAAACTACCTCCAGGTATTACATTACTGTGACTTGCACGGATGCAGGAAACCCTCCCCTCGCATCCAAGAAAACGATTCATGTAGATGTTTCAGATGTAAATGATAACGCACCGTGGTTTACGCAACCTGTATACACGGCGAATGTCAATGAGAACAACATTATTGGAAATTCTATATTCTCCCTTACAGCCTATGATCCAGACGAGGGACAGAATGCCCAACTGAACTTATCTATCCTGAATTCATCCGTAGCCTCATATATTTCCATTAACTCACAAAATGGTGTCATATTTGCTCTGACATCGTTTGACTACGAGAAGTTGAGAAGTTTCCAAATCCAAGTACTTGTGCGGGATTCTGGAGTCCCTCCGCAGACCAGTAACTGTCGTGTAGATGTTGTTATCCACGATCAAAATGATAATGCGCCCGTGATCGTGAATCCTATGCCTGAATATGGCTCAACAGTAACGGAGACAATATTCAGGCTTGCTCAACCTGGGTACCTAGTTGTCAAGGTATCAGCAACAGACGCCGACTCCGGTCAGAATGCCCGCCTGACTTACCACATTTTACAGGCTACCTATCGCAGCCTCTTTACTATTTCAGCAGACACAGGAGAAATATGGACTGTGCGTGACATTCAGACCAAAGATGCATCTCAGCAAAGACTTGTGATTGTCGTAAAAGGTAATGGAGCGCCACCACTTTCTGCGTCGGTGACTATAGCATTGTCCGTGAAAGGGAATCAAAAGTTCTCCAGTGCCACCAGTTTGTCCACAGATCCAAATTTCACTCCTGATATGAACCTATCATTGGTCATAGCCTTAGGGACATCATCCATCATTTTCTTCGTGATTTTAATTATACTTGCTGTTAAGGTTCATAAAGCAGAAATGGACAGGGACTCCAGGATAGTTCACAAACCGTCTGTTGTTGTTTCAAAACAAGAACTTCACTGAATGGAATTCAAAAGGCCAGCAAAAGCCTTCAGATACCACCAAACTGTGTCGAGGTATTCGGAGGCGATCCACTTTCTCAGAGCTTCCGCTACGAGTCGTGTTCCACACTGCAATCCACGAAAAGAGACGTCACGACACTTCAAACATGTGGGCTTCCTACCGCAATGCATTGTATCCAGAAGAACACTATTGGAAAGGAGAATCCAGGAATGATAAAGTCTCAAGCCTCCAACTTCAATGCAACTAATGAGGTGAGGTGCTTCGAAAAGTAAGTCAAATTGCCCTACAATTAATTTGGAGGCATATAAATATTTGTGATAGTTGGGCCATTGTAATTACTGGGACGAAATTAATAACACGGGGAAAATATGTTGTGCATTCTCCTTCAAATTCATTTGGGCATTTATTTTGTTGGTTTTGTCACCGAGTGTTTCTGTTATTTCCAATGATATGTCATTCCAATGCATTTTTATACCGGGTATACCAATTTGCTTGGAACCCCATATGTCTGGTTTCAAGAGTTTTAAGCCAACTAAAAAATATCAAAATACTCAGTGATTGTTAAAACTAGCTCCCATTCCTTTTGATGTGACAAATATACAGCTAAACATACATACTATGATCTCTTCCTTTGACAACAGCGTGGGAATTCTAGCCATGTCGTTCAAATACGATGGATACTTTCTGGTTGCCATGACCTCAGACCATCCCAGATTGATTAAATCACCTGGTAGTCCATAAGCAAAGAGTAAATGCCTTCACAGCTACAATTGTAGATTAACTAAAATAGAAACTACTAGAACAAATTCAGCACGACAAGCATTTTGCATTGAGGGAGAGACAAGATTTAGCGTTTTGGATTTAGAATTTAATTCGGAAAAAGATGAAAGGTTATCAATCTGAACGTTATCACCATTTCCCTCACTCTATCTGTTGGAAAGAAATGCAGATGCTGTCAGCGCAAGAACTAATGACTGACGACCACGTATAATGCGTTGCACTGTTGATCATTGGGGCATGATTTGTACATGCTCTTAACATTAGAAACACAGAATAATTGCGATCACCAAAATGCCATCACATTCCAGATACCTTCGTTTGATTGGCTATTTTCAAGACGTTCCTTGTCCCTTGGATTTAATGATAGATTATTAGAATGCGTCATGGTTTCAGTGCATCTCATATTCATTTAATCGGTTTTAAAAACATTTTTCAGTCGAGGAATGTGTCGTTGAATAATATTGTTTACTGTTTACCCGTAATAGGGATCTTGTTGTACAAGTACAGAAATCCCTGAAGGTGGCAGCACAGGAAGGGGGGGGGGGGGGGAGACATTGTGTCCATCACTGCTCTTTGCCCAAAAATATCCAATGTGTTTATAGGCGATTCTTCGCTACCAGGCTCGTTTAAGGTCCTGAATAGTAGTGAAATGCAGAATGTTACTATGCATGACCTCAACCACGAATTAGAGAGAGGCTGCATTCCTTTTTCTTGATAGTGATAGTCCCCATCTTACAGTTTTCATGTTTGAGTGTCACTTGTTACCGAACATTTGGAAATAACTTGGTCCGGGAATTTTTCATGTTGGCACTGATTGCACTGGGGGAATTTCTGAAACGGGTTAATAATACGTGATCATCAGCAGATCAAATGCCCACATTTTCAGTCATGACGAATGTTGCTGTTGTGCTTGTAGAAAGCAACGCGTAGGGTATTGTTTTTATTACTTTGATTAATTTCAAAGATGTGAAAAATATTTTCGACTCTTTCTGATTCGTACGGCTGATTTTCTCTCGGTGATTGATTTGTTCATTTCCCCAAAATATGTACTTCATTTTTAGGGGGGGGGGGGGGTTGTAGATTCAGAAATATTTAACACCTATCAAGGAACAGGTCTCAAAATATTGACCAACCATCAAAGATTTCAACGGAATTTCGTGAGTGGTAGCTTCTGAGAACCTTGGCAAGCAAGAACAGCGCTTATCTGCCTGTTAAGCACAAGTGTCTGGAAACAAGAGAGCAAGATCTGATTGAGGGTCAGAGCCAGCATGATTCTCCCTGAATCGATTACTTCAGAAGCTGCTCACTTACCGCGCATGCCACAATTCGCTTTAAACGAAACAAATGAAACTTGTCTTCATTTGTAAGCCAAACCATTTAAAGATTACAGGAGGCCAGGTTCAGTCGGTATTCTCAAAACATACATGTGGTCTCTGCATCAGACGATTGTGCCAGGCAGAAAAACTTGAAGACTATCATGAATGAAACATTGACCGTGAGGGAAATCAATGCATGATGGCCGTGAGGGATGTGAACGGTGAAGTTGATTAAAGTCGCGTATAGTGGCTAAAGAATTAAAGAAGCATAGCTCTGTGGTGATTCGACATGAACAGCAACCAGGTGGCTTAATCTCATGAACGAGCTTCTTCTTGCGTTTGAGGCAGCAGAAGTTATGAAGCTGCTTCTGCTTCTGCGGTCTCTGTTTGTTGTCGTTCGCCTGACTGAGGCCAGTTGACAGGGCGCACCACGAGGAGGTCGACAACGTGAGCCCCTCATGAACGAAAATTGAAAAAGCAGTTCATGGCAGCTATTCATCTTCCAAACATGAAAAAAAGATCGTGACATTCCCCAAGTTAATACAAGGCATTCGAAGCCGGATGTTTTGTTTTCGAAAGGTTCCTGAGATGTATGCTAAGGAAGTAGAGATTCATTTTGCAGCTGCTGCATGAAACATGGAGCTTTATCGAGCCGTTTCTGTCTTTGTTTCAGAGTTCCAGCCCCTGCATATTTAATGTAAATAGTTTGTGTATTTATTTACCAAATACCAATAAAACCCCAATAAAACCGTTCGAAAAAAAATCACTCATGAGGAAATCAATCATTGATTCTGAATGACAATGATCAAACCGTCTTTCTCGACTAAAGAAGACTGAATATGGCTGGAAAATCAAGAAGAAATCCTTTAAATATATCTTGAATAGAATTAGATCCTCAGTCTTTTTGTTGTTCCTTATATTTGTTTTCCACTCACAATGTATTTGAATATTTATTCTTGAAATTATAAATTCGAATAACTGGGGTTTAAAAAAAAGAACTCGGACCAGCAGTCCATTGACCAGACAGGCAAAAATATCCACGTCTGAAAGAAAGTTTACATGCACAGCAATAAATACAACGCTTCAGTGCAACTCTAAGCTTTCCAGCTTTAAGAAACCACGAATGCCCTCATTGGTTGAATATCAATGAGGGGCAGCACCAACCAGGAGCTGAGATGTGATTAGTGATCCGGACAGCCCCCTTCATGACACGGCAGCCATCATGTAAGATCAGACACTGTAAAAAACGGATAGCGAGCAGTTCTGTTGGACTATTTGCAAGAATCCTCTCGCAACTGAAGGCAAAATGCGAGCGTATGAATGAAATAATTCGAGAGATACGAGCATAAGGTACGAGTATTTTGCTGAAAATAGCACTGGTTGTATTTAACGCCGATTCGCCGTTAACAGGACAATGAAGAAGACAGTCTGGGCCTGAAACCATTGGAATGACGGCTTCTTGCAATGAGATATAAAATATATTGGTTGATAAAATGTCAATTATTGTACTGTGTGCTCTCCAACAGCGATCTTTTACTTGGGAATATTCGCTATTCTGTTCCTGAAGAATTGCAACAGGGAGCCTTTGTTGGGAAAATCGCAGTCGATTTGGATTTAAATGTAAAGCAGCTGGCGACTCGAAGGTTGCGGGTAGCGCCCAGTCCAAGGAAGCAGTATTTCGACGTAAATTTGACAAGTGGGTTTTTATTTATAAAGGAAATAATCGACAGGGAACTGCTTTGTGGGTCTAATCTCGACTGCCGCTTATCCTTGGATGTTGTGCTTGAAAATCCTTTGAGCCTGTACCCGGTGGAGGTGGAGATTCTCGATGTAAACGACAATGCTCCTAGTTTTCCAAAAAGCCAGTTTCGCCTTGAAATCATAGAATTTGCAACACCAGGAATGCGATTTCCTCTCGAACCTGCACATGATCCTGACATTGGCACCAATTCTGTGCAAGGTTATCAGCTACAACAGAATGAATATTTCACTCTCGACGTACAAATGCGCAGTGAAACCAGAAAGCGCCCAGTGTTGTTGTTAGAGAAGCAGTTGGACAGGGAAACGTTGGCAGCCCACTATTTAACTCTAATAGCCGAGGATGGCGGTTTGCCTCCGAGATCGGGAACTGTTCAGGTTATAATCGTAGTGAAAGATGGAAACGATAATGCGCCTGTTTTCACTCAGTCGGTTTATAAAGTCAGCCTGTTGGAATCTGCGCCGAGAGGGACTCTGCTCATCACACTGAACGCCACTGACCTGGACGAAGGACCCAACGGAGAGATTGTTTATTCATTCCGCAGCCATCTTTCTGATACTACCCGTAAACTTTTTGAAGTGAACCCTAAAACTGGTGAAATCAGGCTCAAAGGGAACTTAGACTATGAAGAGAGCAATACCTTTGAGATTAACATACAGGCGATGGATAAGGGTTCTGGCGCAATACCAGAATACTGTGATGTATTGGTGGAAATTGTCGATGTGAATGATAATGCGCCGGATGTGACATTACGCTCTTTGTCAGGGACAGTCTCGGAAAGCGCGCCACTTGGGACTGTAGTGGCACTGTTCAGCGCAGAAGACCGAGATTCTGGACACAATGGAGAAATACAATGTCAAGTTTCAAATCGACTCTCCTTTAAGCTGGATTCATCTATCAAGAATTATTACAGAATTGTTGTCCAACATCCACTGGACCGGGAGACTGTCCCCAATTATGATATCACTATAATATGCAAGGATGCGGGGCACCCTTCTCTTACCTCGCAGAAAACCTTCCGGGTAGAGGTTTCAGATGTAAATGACAGCTCTCCAAAGTTTTCTCGGCCGGTGTACACGGCAAATGTTCAGGAAAACAATGTTATTGGGGCTTCTATATATTCTGTGACGGCCTTCGATCCAGATGTAGGAGAAAATGCCCGACTGAACTTTTCTATCCTGGAGTCAGAAGTTCAAAATTTCTCAATAGCCTCGTATGTCTCAATTCAGTCGGAGAGCGGTGTCATTTCGGCTCGGAGAACTTTTGACTACGAGCAACTAAAAGGCTTCCAGATACAGGTTCAAGTGCAGGATTCTGGTGCGCCTGCGCTATGGAGCAATGCTTCAGTGAACGTTGTTATCCTTGATCAGAATGACAATGCTCCAGTGATTTTACATCCTTCAACAGAATATGGTTCAACAGCGATAGAAACAATATCCAGATTTGCAGAACCAGGATACTTGGTTGTCAAGGTCTCAGCCATTGATGCCGATGCTGGTCAGAATGCTCGTCTCTCTTATCACATTGTTCAAGCTACCCATAACCTTTTCACAATTTCCGCAGATACGGGTGATATTTGGACAATCCGTCCAATTGTGAGCAATGATGCTTCTCATCAAAGGTTGGTGGTTGTGGTAAAAGATAATGGAATTCCATCGCTCTCTGCTACTGTGACTATAGTATTATCTGTAGTTGGGACTGATAGTGAAACGTTCCCCAGTGTCAACAGTTCGCCTTCAGATTCACTACGGTTCACTCATGAGTTGAGGTTTTCTTTGGTTATAGCTTTGGGAATAATATCTATTATTTTCCTTATAATTTTACTCATCCTTGCTATTAAATTACTCAAAAACAGGAATGGTATTGTATACCAGCACCGTTCACTTGGTCCCTGTTGTTGCTTTGAATCACGAAACTCTTTGAATGGAATTCAGAAGGCCAGTAGAAGTGTTCAGATACCACCAAACTATGTTGAGGTGTTTGGGGGAGATCCACTTTCCCAAAGATTCCGCTATGAGTCATGTTCGACACTGCAGTCTACGAAGCGATATTTTATCGGCTCTAACGGGCGTACACCCACAGAAGGAAACAATTGTCTCTCGAATGAAACAGGTGGATTGGCGAATTCTAAAAAGTACAATGTCCCTGAGGTAAGTTGCCTATAATCAAGAGGTAAGTCCGCATAGGTTTTATTTGGAGACACAGGTATTTTGGTAAACTAGCAATACATCAAATTCATGGTATATAAATACTATTTTTTTCCCGTTCTAATTACCCACTGTTGCAAGATCAATTCATCCCAAAGAGGAGGAAAGATTCTAAGGGGCGTAAGAGGCACCCGTGGCTGACAAGGGAAATCAAGGACTGCATAAAAAAAAAGACAAGAAGTATAACATAGCAAAGAAGAGCGGGAAGCCAGAGGATTGGGACACTTTTAAAGAGCAACAGAAGATAACCACAAAGGCAATACGGGGAGAAAAGATGAGGTACGAGGGTAAACTAGCCAATAATATAAAGGAGGATAGTAAAAGCTTCTTTAGGTATGTGAAGAGGAAAAAAATATTTAAGACAAATGTGGGTCCCTTGAAGACAGAAGCAGGGGGATTTATTATGGGGAACAAGGAAATGGCAGACGAGTTGAACCGGTACCTTGGATCTGTCTTCACTAAGGAATATACAAACAATCTCCCAGATGTTCTAGTGGCCAGAGATCCTAGGGTGACGGAGGAACTGAAGGAAATTCACATTAGGCAGGAAATGCTGTTTGGTAGACTGATGGGAATGAAGGCTGATAAATCCCCAGGGACTGATGGTCTGCATCCCAGAGTACTTAAGGAGGTGTCTCTAGAAATCATGGGCGCATTGGTGATCATTTTCCAATGTTCTATAGATTTAGATCAGTTCCTGTGGATTGGAGGGTAGCTAATGTTGTCCCACTTTTTAAGAAAGGAGGGAGAGAGAAAACAGGAAATTGTAGACCAGTTAGTCTGACATCAGTGGTGGGGAAGATGCTGGAGTCAATTATAAAAGACGAAATTGCGGAGCGTTTGGATAGCAGTAACAGGATCGTTCCGAGTCAGCATGGATATACGTAGGGGAAATCATGCTTGACTAATCTTCTAGAATTTTTTGAGGATGTAACTAGGAAAATGGACAGGGGATAGCCAGTGGATGTAGTGTACCTTGACTTTCAGAAAGCCTTCGACAAGGTCCCACATAGGAGATTAGTGGGCAAACTTAGAGCGTAGGGTATTGGGGGTAGGGTACTGACATGTATAGAAAATTGGTTGGCAGGCAGAAAGCAATGAGTGGGTATAAATGGGTCCCTTTCAGAATGGAAGGCAGTGACTAGTGGGGTACCGTAAGGCTCGGTGGGTGGACAGCAGCTATTTACAATATATATTATTGACTTGGATTAAGGGACTAAAATTATCATTAGCAAATTTGCAGATGACACAAAGCTGGGTGGCAGTGTGAACTGTGAGGTGTCCTAGTGCATCAGTCACTGAAAGGAAGCATGCAGGGTCAGCAAGCAGTGAAGAAAGCCAATTGAATGTTGGCCTTCATAACAAGAGGAGTTGAGTATAGGAGCAAAGAGGTCCTTCTGCAGTTGTACAGGGCCCCAGTGAGACCGCACCTGGAGTGTTGTGTGCAGTTGTGGTCTCCAAGTTTGAGGAAGGATATTCTTGCTATTGAGGGCGTGCAGCGTAGTTTCACTAGGTTAATTCCCGGAATGGCGGGACTGTCATATATGGAAAGACTGGAGCGACTAAGCTTGTATACATTGGAATTTAGAAGGATGAGAGGGGATCTTATTGAAACATATAAGATTATTAAGGGGGTTGGACACGTTAGATGCAGGAAACATGTCCCCAATGTTGGGGGAGTCCAGAACCAGGGGCCACGGTTTACGAATAAGGGGTAGGCCATTTAGAACGGAGATGAGGATAAACCTTTTCAGTCAGAGTTGTAAATCTGTGGAATTCTCTGCCTCAGAAGGCAGTAGATGCCAATTCTCTGAATGCTTTCAAGAGAGAGCTAGATAGAGCTCTTAATGATAGCGGAGTCAGGGGGGTATGGGGAGAGGCAGGAACGGGGTACTGATTCAGAATGATCAGCCATTGAATGGTGGTGCTGGCTCGAAGGGCCGAATGGCCTACTCCTGCACCTATTGTCTATTGGCTATTGTGTTTCTGTTTCATTGCTTTGTAGCACAGTAACAAGATATAAATATTTTATATAATAATAATAATAATAATGCATTACATTTATATTGCGCTTTTCAAACACTCAAAGACGCTTTACATGGATTACTAGAACATAAAGAAGAAAATAAATAGATAAATAAGTAAACGAACAGAAAAAGGAGACAGAAGGTGAGGTGACGGTCAGTGGTTGAAGGCAGTGCTGAACAGGTGAGACTTCAGTGATGTTTTGAATGTGGTGAATGAGGAGGAGTCTCTGACGGTTTGGGGTAGTGAGTTCCAGAGGGTGGGAGCAGCGATGGAGAAAGCCCTGTCCCCCTAGGATCAGAGTTTGGTCCGGATGGGGGGGGGGGGGGGCAGGAGGTTGGCAGCAGCAGAGCGGAGGGTGCAGGTGGGAGTGTGCCTGTGGAGGACGTCAGTCAGGTAGGATGGGGCCAGGTTATGGAGGGATTTGTAGGTCATGAGGAGGATTTTGTACTGGATTCTCTGGGGGATGGGGAGCCAGTGGAGCTTGTAAAGGACGGGGGTGATATGGTCACGGATCGGGGAGTGGGTGAGTAGACGGGGCAGCGGAGTTTTGAATATATTGAAGTTTACTGATGATTTTTGAGGGTGAGCCATAGAGGAGGCTGTTGCAGTAGTCCAGACGGGAGGAGATGAAGGCGTGGATGAGGGTTTCTACAGCTGTGGAGGAGAGGGATGGACGGAGACGGGCGATGTTTGTGAGGTGGAAGAAGGCTGTCTTTGTGATGTGTTTGATGTGTTTGTCGAAGGAGAGGTTTGATCAAAGATGATTCCAAGATTCCGGATGTGAGGGGAGGTGGATACTGGGAGACCATCAATATTGAGGATGAAGTTTTGGGTGGATTTGGTGAGCGTTTTTGGACCAATGATGATGATTTCAGATTTGTTGCAGTTGAGTTTGAGGAAATTTGATTGAAGCCAAGATTTTATTTCAGTGATGCAGTTTGTCAGTGTAGAGTGTGTGGTGGTGGAGATTGACTTGGTGGAGATGAGGAGCTGGATATCATCGGCGAAGCAGTGGAAGTTGAGACCATGACGGCGGATTAATTGACCAAGGGGGAACAGGTAGAGGATGAAGACGAGGGGGCCAAGGACTGAGCCTTGGGGGACACCTTGGGGGAGGGGAGCGGTGGGGGATTTACAGTTGTTAATGGAGATGAACTGGTGCCTGTCAGAGAGGTAAGATTTGATCCAGGATAGGGCTGTGCCGGTGATGTTAAAGGAGGTTTCATGTCGGATGAGGAGAATGGAGTGATTTATGGTGTCAAAGGCGGCGCTGAGGTCAAGTAGGATGAGGATGTTGAGGTTGCCAGCGTCAGAGGAGAGGAAAAGGTCGTTTGTGATTTTGAGGAGCGCAGTTTCAGTACTGTGGTTGGAGCGGAATCCGGATTGGAAAGTTTCATACAGGTTATTGGTAGAGAGGTGGTATTTGAGTTGAGAAGCTACAGCACGTTCCAAAACTTTGGACAGGAAGGGTAGGTTGGAGATTGGTCTGAAGTTGTTTGGGGTGTCAGGGTTGAGACCAGGTTTTTTCAGAATGGGGGTGACAGCAGCGATTTTGAGGGATGGCGGGACGATGCCAGTGGACAGGGAGGAGTTTATTGTTGCAGTATTAAGTGGAGAGAGAGAGAGCAGGAAGGCAGGCCTTGACAAAGCTGGAGGGGATGGGGTCCAGAGAGCATATCTTCAACAAGTTGGCAATGCCTTCAGTGGCTCCGGGATGGCAGTAAACAACTTTATTGAGCTTCCACACATCTTCATGTATCGTCCTAGAATTTGGACTTCGTGACACAACTGTATTTTTTAAAGTCGAGGAAATGCGACGTAGATTTTTTGTTTGTGCAATTTTTATTATTTATCTTGCAAATTGAAGTACCAAACATGCTCCTAAAGATTGGATACTCTGGTCATTTTGGGGGTGAACTCGATGAACATCTAAGGAATCATATGCACTGCTGCTAACTTGAACGTTTTGCATTGAATATTGTTGTGCATTCTGAATGTTGTTGGAGATTTATATTGAGCAAAATACAGAGTATTCAAACTAAATACTGGTGTGCTCGTTTCCCTCTATCATTGATAGGGAAATTATTTGGAGCATATTCTTCTGGGCAGGACGTAGTCGCATTTGGCAGAAGGTGGAAGTGTTAGGATAGTCAACCTAATTTTGTGCAGGATAGTCCAGCGTCGCAAATTATATATTTTAAGAAACTGCGAAGATGATTGTTTAGGGTAGGTTAATGGAGGTTATCTACGTGGACGTTAGTAAATCATTCGACTAAGTTCTTCATGGTAAGCTGATCCAGAGGATTAAATCACACGGGATACAACATGAGACGTTAAATCGGTCCAACATTATCTTGCTTTTTGAAAGGTAAAGGGTAATGTGAAGGGTGTTTTCCTGTGACCATTGGTGCTTTGCGTCGATCGGTGCTGGGACACGTATTGATCGTCCTAAATATAATAAAACGTGGTTGGAAGTATACCGTGTCTGATTAGAAATAAATAAGTTAAGCCCAGATTGTTTGGGGAAGGCTAGCAAGACCGTCAGCGGGATATCGATCAGTCGGAAAATTTGGCTGGAGAAATGTGGATTGGAGTTTAATCTGGACAACTGTGCTATTTCTGCGTTTGGGAGGTCAAGTGCAACAGGTACGGCTTATAGCAGAATCCTTTGGTGTAGCGATGTACAAGCGGAATGTGGGTGCATGTCCATTGGTTCCTAACACTAGCAACTCAAGTACACAGAGTTGTGCATAATAAAGATCAATGGCATGCTTACCTTCATGATTCCGCGCATTGAATTAGAAAATATAGAAATCACTTTACAGCTATTTCTTACTTTGGTCAGGCTACTTTAGGAATATTGCTGCACTTGTGATTACCATACCAATGAAATGACATGGAGGCTTTGGAAGGAGTACAGAAGTGATTCACCAGGATGGTGCCTAGATTGAGTTTATTTGCCGTAAAGTTAGCTTAGACAAATATGGATTGATTATGTTTGTGGATCATCGGAGGCTTTCGGGTAACCCGATAAGAGTATCTAAATTGACGTGAGATGCAAATAGCGAAGATTAAATATTTTCCTCGGGTCAGAATCGCCAAATACTAAAAGGCATATAATTAAGGTTGAAAGAAGAATATTAAAGAATTTCGAGAGGTGAGTGCTTTACCGAGAGTGGTAGGTGCCTACCTTGTGCAGATTGAAGTGGTGGTAGAAGCAGATACAATGACAGCATTTAAGAGGAAGACGCATGAATTATACTGGGAATACATTGTTATACATCATTTGCAAGCAGATGGGATTAATATAATATACGTCCTGGCCGGCGCAGTGATCATGCGGCAAAGGACCTGGCTCCGTGATTCGAACGTCCTGCTCCTGTGCTGTGCTCTACTGTTATTTTTATATGCTTTAATCTCAAAAGAAAACTTGGGGAATTAGCAGTAATGCAACTTCAGATCTCCCATCATTGCCAAAGTACTTATGAATCTAGTTTCTGGTGGTGATAAGTGATGGCATCTACTTAATACTACATGCATGTCATCGTGCAGTCCGGCGCATTTTGCACTTACACTCCTTAGTTGGGGAGACGTGAGAGACATTTTGATTGCCGCTGAACAATCTGAGTGTTGCTAGAGTTACGAATCCAGGCAAATTGAGAGCTTTCTGAAAAAAAATGCTTTGTTCAGAAGTTTCAGAAGGGGTAAAGACAACCCCATATAATTCCAATGTCTATTTTCCTGTCTTGAATGTCGTCTTGATGTGTACTGTTTAATTATTTCAGTTAAACGCTGAAATCAATATTTCGCCAGTCAGCATTATTATTCTTTCTGTTCCTTCAGATGGCCACAACATATCAAGGTTCGGCATTTTTCAAGATAAGGAATAGTAGATCATAAAAGGGCAATGGGATTAAGCATGTCCTGGATTTTAATCCACACGTCTCCAAAACCAAGATGTTCAAACTTCCTTACTTACTTAAGCGTCACCCATTCCTTCTCTCAAGAGATGCTGCCTATCCTACTGTTACTCCAGCAGTTTGTGTCTATCTTCTATGTTCAAACCTACTGGTGGTTCAGAAGATTGTAAATTCCCAACATCACCAGACTCCAGATGATGTTCAACATTAGAGTTAGTTCTGCTAAATTGCACAGTACTTCACTCTGGTGAAATGCCGATTTCGCGTGGCACATACTTTGTGCTCTTAGTAATTTCATTGATGAACATATGGTGACCAATATAAACCAAGAATAAGGAACTATATTATTACAAATTTTAGAATTATTTATGCGTTTTAGGTACTCGCATTACGTTACTTTAAGCAAATAATACACAACGCTACCGGTTAAGTACTTAGTTTTTCAAGATTTTATACGATTCTGACCATGAGAGATACATAACATCGACAACATTTGGAGAAACTCCCACCCAAAGGCCTTTCAAGTGGAATCTGCGTCGCCACGATATGGGTAATTCTAGATGGTGGCCCGAGACAGTATGGTGTAAAGTGATTTGTTGACAGAAATTCTGATTTTAGAGGAAGCCGGGGCACTTAGGTTTTTGCATTAGAAAAGGCAAGAACAAAAAGTTAATTCACGAGCTATATTGAGGAGTATACCCCCTATTAATAATGCTTCAGAGCTGAAAATAAATTACTTTGAGTATAACGAAAGACGGAATACTTTTAGCTTGATACAGAAACCAGACCACCTTTTGATGATGCAATTGATTTATTTGCTGGTCGGGAACACAACAGTATGGTAACAGAAATAATTATTCGATGATTAGGATTATAAAATGATGATTTAATCAAGAGATGTGAAGGATAAAAGTAATTGAATTGTTAGCATGTTCAAATGCATTCTTTAATTTCATCCTGATTTTAAAATGGTTTCTACATATTGTATCATTTAAGATGTTTAGTACGGTTGGTCTTCAAAGTGCGCACCCACTGCTAACATTTTGCAAAAATCTGAAAGATCTAAACGGCTGAAAATAAATTCGATTGTGCAACAAAGAATATGAAAGCTCAGCCAAATTCTGCAGTTCTTGCTTTAAGAAACGAACACTTCTCTAATTGGTCAGACGTGATTGTTGGGTTGTAGGCCAATCAGGAGCTGGAATGGCGACTGGTGATCTGCACAGCCCCCTTCAATACACAGCCGCCATCGCGTACAATCAGACGCCGTGAAAACCGGACAACCAGCAGCTTCGGACGATTTCTGCACGATTCATTTCGAAATGGAGAGAATATGAAATTTTGAAACATAAGTAGAAGCATTGGAATGATTCGCAAGGAGGTACCTATATATTCTGCGTAGGATTTTTCCATTTTGAACAAATCGCTGTTGAACGGCATTGTCTCGGGTTCAAACCATTGGAATGATTTCTCCTGGAAATGAGATTTAACATATACTGGCTGCTGAAATGCAAAGTATTTTGCTGTTTGTTCTCGCTCTGGAATCGTGCTTCTGGGCAGATTCGTTATTCTGTTCCCGAGGAATTGCAGCTGCGTGCCTTTGTTGGGAATATCGCAATTGATTTGGGGTTAGATTTAAAGCAGGTCTCGGATCGCAGTTTGCGGGTGGCGCCCAGCCCAAGGAAACGTTATGTTGACGTAAATTTGGCAAAAGGGATTTTATTTGTGGATGAAAGGATAGACAGGGAGCAACTTTGCGGGCCGAGCACCGATTGCATTTTACCCTTGAACGTCGTGCTTGAAAATCCCCTCAGTCTTCACCAGGTGGAAGTGGAGATACTCGATGTAAATGACAACGCTCCTAGTTTCCCCAAAAGCCAGATCCGACTTGAAATATCCGAGGGTATGGCACCGGGGGCACGATTCCCCCTGGAAGCCGCGCATGACCCGGATATTGGGACGAACTCCTTGCAGACTTACGAACTCCTTCACAATGAATATTTCATTATTGACGTGCAGACACACAGTGGGAAAGTAAAGATGCCGGTGTTGGTACTGCAGAGGCCTTTGGATAGAGAAACAGCATCAACCCACGAGTTGACGCTGTTTGCTGAAGACGGGGGAGTCCCCGTGAGATCGGGTAAGGTCCAGGTCACGATCATAGTGCAGGATGCAAACGACAATGCTCCTGTTTTCTCGCAGTCGGTTTACAGGGTGCGTTTATTGGAATCGGCTCCCTTAGGATCCTTGGTTATTACATTAAACGCCACTGACTTGGACGACGGTGCCAATGGAGAAATAAGCTACTCGATCAGCCGCTACAATTCTGAAAATGTCCCTGAAATATTCAGCATCGATTCTAAAACAGGCGACCTCAGACTGAAAGGATATTTGGACTATGAGCAAAGCACTTTTTTTGAGATTAATGTACAAGCAATCGATAATGGCCTTTACGCAATGCCCCAGTACTGTGACGTGTTGGTGGATGTTATCGACGTGAATGACAACGCTCCTGATATGAAAATAACATCTAAGTTAAGTACCATACCAGAAGATGCCACGATTGAGATAATAGTTGCACTACTCAGCGTAGAAGACAAAGATTCTGGAGAAAATGGGCAAGTACAATGTCAAATATCAAATGAACTGCCATTTAAACTGGATTCGTCTCAGGAACATTTTAGTAGATTGCTTCTCGACCATAAGCTGGATCGAGAAACTATCTCCAGGTATGACATTACCATAACTTGCACGGATCTTGGGATCCCCGGTCTAATATCCACGGAAACGATTCGTGTGGATGTTTCCGATGTAAATGATAACGCACCGATGTTTGCGCAGACGGTTCACACCGCCCATGTCATGGAGAACAACGTCATCGGGGCTTCCATATTCACACTGGCTGCATTTGATCCAGATATCGGACACAACGCCCGGCTTAACTTTTCTATACTGCCATCTCAAGTTCAGGACTTCTCCATTGCATCTTTCGTCTCCATCAATCCACAGAGTGGAGTTATATTTGCACAGAAATCTTTTGACTACGAGAAATTAAAAACATTCAAAATATACGTTCGGTTGCAGGATTCTGGAGTCCCATCGCTCACCACTAACACTACTGTTGATGTTGTTATCCTTGATCAGAACGACAACGCTCCAGTCATAGTGAGTCCATTACCCGAATATGGGTTAACAGTAATGGAGACAATGTCCAGGTTTGCAGAACCGGGATATCTAGTTGTTAGGGTATCAGCTACTGACGCGGACGCCGGTCAAAATGCCCAACTGTATTATCAAATTTTGCAGGCTACTCATCACAACCTGTTTACTATTTCAGCAGACACGGGAGAAATTTGGACTATCCGTGGTATTGGCATCAGGGATGCCTCCAAGCAAACGCTTGTGATTGTGGTAAAGGATAATGGAACGCCATCTCTTTCTGCTACTCTGACCATAGTACTATCTGTGAAAGGGAGTGAGACATTCTCAAGTGCCACCAGTTTGTCTGAATATGGTGACTTCCCTCCTGATCTAAACCTTTCCCTGGTCATAGCATTAGGGACAACATCTATCATTTTCCTCGTGATTTTAATTGTCCTTGCCATTAAGGTTCATAAAAACAGAAATGGTGTGGGACGCCAGTATAGTTCGCTGAACGTCTGCTGCTGTTTGGAACAAAGCAGTTCTCTGAATGGAATTCAAAAGGCGAGTAGAAGCCTGCAGATACCACCGAACTATGTCGAAGTATTCGGAGGTGATCCACTTTCTCAGAGCTTCCGTTACGAATCGTGTTCAACGTTGCAGTCCGTGAAAAGAAACATCACGACGCCTCAAACATATCAACCATCGAATGCAATGCCTTATGCACAGAAGCTTGCTACTGGGAAAGGGAATCCAGGAATGATTCAGTCTGAAGCATTAAACTGCAGTGCAAACAACGAGGTGAGGTGCTTCTAAAGCCATGCGAAATCGGCCTATAATAACTTATATTATATATTATTTTGGGATAATCAGCGCATTGGGATTACAAGGCCGAAGTTAATAACACTGGTGAAATATCGCTTTGCATACATTACAATTATCATTCATATTGATTTTATTTGTTTTTTTAGTTGATTATTCTTGATTAGTACGGGTGTTAGAGGTAATGGGGAGAAAGCAGGAGAATGGGGTTAGGATGGAGGAATGACGGAATAGACCTGATGGACTGAATGTCCTAATTATACTCCTATCACTTATGATCTTATGATCTTTATAGCATTAACGGCTTATGTTCTGTCCGGGTTATACCGTTATACTGTGTATACCAAGTGCTTTGGAAGTCCGAAGATAGATACAAAGTGCGAGCGTGATACAGTTGGTCAGGCAGTATCACTGAGAAGGGCGAGTGACATTTCTGGTCGGAACCTTCAGACTGATCGCAAGGTCCAATAAGGAAGCCGTATTGTAGCCTAAACTGGAGTGTTCGGGCACATAGAATGGCTGGGTGGCGAAGCATTTGTATTGAAGATTGCCTTGCTGAAATGTCAAAGCGTAATTGTGTAGGCTGTTTTTGAATGCTTGGAGGCCTCCGTCCGTGGTGTACAGCAGGGGTTGTAGCAGTGTCCACTGTTGCACTGTGGCGTATCTACAACAGCGATATGGAGGAAAATTGACTTTACAATGTTAGTAAGTATATAGGTGACACCAACGGTATAGCAAAGAGTGAGGAAGGATTTCCCTATATACAACAGCTCCCTAGATCATTTAGGCTGTGGGTTTGAAATGGCAAATCTTACTTAATTCAGACAAGTGTGAGGTGCTGCACTTTAGTATGACATACCAGGGAGGACTTGCGTAGTAAATGGCAGAGCCCCGGAATGTGTTACAGAACAGAGAAAACGGAGTAAAAGTGCGCGGTTCCCTAAAAGTGACAAGTCAGGTAGACGGTGCAGTGAAGAAGGCTTTTGACACGCTTTCCTTCTCTGGGAATGGCCTTGAATTTTGGACATTGGGACAGCATGATGCAACCGTACAAGTACTTGCTGAGACCACAGTTGGACTACTATGTACAGCTCTGATCGCCCATCTGTAGCACCCTAACATCAGGTTAGAAAGGGTGCACAGGTATTTTACCAGTACTTTGCCTGGTCTTCTGCACGTGAGTTATAGGGTGGGACTCAGCGGGTCAGGCAGCAACTCTGGAGAAAAGGAATGGGTGACGGTTCGCGTCGAGACCCTTCTTCAAACTGATGAAAACCAGCATCTGTCGTTCCTTCTTACACACTTATAGGGCGGGGTTGCGTTGGCTCCGACTTTGTTTCCGTGGACCATATAGGCTGAGTGGTGACTTATTGAGTTGTACAAGATCTTAAGGGACATGAACCAAGTGAATACTCATAGTTATTTTCACAGGGCGGAGGATTCTGAAACTAAAGGGCAGAGGCTTAAGGTGATAGGAAATCGATTTTTAAGGGAATTCGGGGCATCGTTTTCACCAAGAGGGCAGTCCGTATCTGAAATGAGTTTGAACCTGAAGCGATAGAAGCGGATACAATTACGACTTTTAAAAGGCAGTTGGACAGATATATGATCAGGAAGGATTTAGAATGTCATGTGCCACGTGCCAAATGCAGGCAGATGGGTATCACCCAATATGTTAACTTGGTCGGCAGTGGACAGAGTGGGCTGTGAGGCCCTTCTCATGTGACACACTTGAGGCATTCTAAGACAACTATGAGTTCTTGAAATACTCTCTTCTTGAAGCTAAATTATACTTTCCGTATTATACGCTTTGTCTGTCTTGTGATCATTTGGAAACACCCAAATGAACAAGTTGCAGATACTATACTGTACATTTTTAAAACAAAATGGGATTTTCAGCCATGTAGTTTAATTGCCTTCGTTAATGTTTAGTCACCCGTTCATATTTAGTCGCCGTATTTCTGGCGCAGTCGTCTCGATTGACTGTTGTAATGTGTACTTATTAGATCATCCCAGATTGATTAATTTCCTTATACTTCAAATGCAAAGAAAATATGCAGATGCTGTGAAACCGAATATGACAGAAAATAAATGTATGTATAATCAGTATGGACAGAACTGATGAATTGTACGAGTAAAAAGACCCTAATGGGAGTTACCTACAGCCCCCCAAACAGTAGCCTGGATACAGGGTGCATGTAGAATCAAGAGTTAAAATTGGCATGTCGCAAAGGTAATGCTACGGTGGTTATGGGAGATTTCAACGTGCAGGTAGACTGGGAAAATCAGCTTGGTAAAGGTCCCAAAAAAGGGAGTTTGTGGAGTGCCTCCGAGATGGATTCTTAGAGCAGCCTGTACAGGAGCCTAACAGGAAGAAGTCAATTTTGGATTTAGTGTTGTGTAATGAACCGGATTTGGTAAGGGAACCCAAGTCCCATTAGGAAGTGGTGATCATAATAGATGAAAAAAATTGCTGGAAATCTCACATTAAACATATCCAGAGTAAAGTATCTAGAAGCATTACAGTTCTGGCCAAAGCAAAACATTTCCTAGATATACAAATCACTTCGCATTCTGTTCTGTTCACTAGTTTCACCTTATTTAAGTTACTGTATAGAGGTGTGGGGAAGTACATATATAAGTTCACTACAACCATTATTCATACTGCAAAAAAGAGCCATTAGAATAATTTATAATGTCGGTTTTTGTGAACACACCAACTCATTATTTATAAAGTCTAAAATAATCAAATTTTATGACATTGTGGAATATCAAACAGCTCAATTCATGTACAAAGTGAGAAACAATTTGCTACCAATGTTTTATGAAAGAGAGAGGGGTATAATTTAAGGGGAACATTAAATTTCAAGATTCGCAATACTCGAACAACAATGAAAAGATTTTCTATATCAATCAGTGGAGTAAAGCTATGGAACAGAATGAATGCGGAATTAAAACAATGTTCAAACATCATCCAGTTTAAAAACAAATATAAACACATGATTTTTTTCTAGGTACAGTGAGGAGGGGGATTAACAGTCACCAGGGGTCTACATATAATAACACATCATTATTTAAATAAGTATATCTATATGAACATATAAGGGTGTATGAGTATTTTTGTATTAATATCTGACTTATTATACGGGTGGGTGACTATATTTGTATTTATATTTTGTATGTAAATGGTCGGGTATATGTATATATATGATTGGCCTAATGTATGTACATATATCAGATGTAGTTAATATAGACATTATTGTGTAAATAGGTATGTTCATATGATTGTAGGGGTGAGTGAGTATATATGTAGTTATATATGTATTTTAGGTATTAGTTATTATAGACAATACTTGATAAATATTGATTAGGGAATGGGGGTAGGATTAAATAAGTTCACACTTCTTCCTACTCCTTTTCGCACATGTTAAGTAATGGATGAAATTCTTTGTATTTCTTCTGTTTTTTTGTTTATTTTGTTTTTTTATTGATGTCTTTTAACATGTTCGAAATAAAATAAAATGAAATGAAAAAAATGAAATAATATGATCAGTTTTAATCTACAATTTGAGACGGAGAAGGGAAAATCGGAAGTGTCAGTTTGGCAGTTGAGCAAGGGGGACTACGGAGGCATGAGAGAGGAGCTGGCCAGAGATGAGTGGAAAGATATCCAAGCAGGGAAGATGGTGGAACAACAATGGCAGGTATTTCTGGGAATAATCCAGAAGGTGCAGTATCAGTTCATTCCAAAGAGGAAGAAAGATTCTAAGGGGAGTAAGAGGCAACCGTGACTGACAAGGGAAGTCACGGACAGTATAAAAATAAAGGAGAAGAAGTATAACATAGCAAAGGTGAGCTGGAAGCCAGAGGATTGGGACCCCTTTAAAGAGCAACAGAACGCAATACGGGGAGAAAAGGCAAAATTTGCCTTTTGCCTTAAAAAGGCAATACGGGGAGAAAATATGAGGTACGAAGGTAAGCTAGCCGAGAATATAAAGGAGGGTAGTAAAACCTTATTTAGGTACGCGAAGAGGAAAAATAGTTAAGACAAATGTGGGTCCCTTGAAGACAGAAGCAGGTGAATTTATTACGGGAAACAAGGAAATGAAAGATGTGTTGAACAGGTACTTTGGATCTGTCTTCACTAAGGAAGACACCAACAATCTCCCAGATGTACAAGTGGACAGAGGTCCTAGGGTGACAGAGGAACGGAAGGAAATTCACATTAGGCAGGAAATGGTGTTGGGTAGACTGATGGGACTGACGGCTGATAAATACCCAGGGCCTGATGGTCTGCATCCCAGGGTACTTCAGGAAGTGGCTCAAGAAATCGTGGATGCATTGATGATCATTTTCCAATGTTCTATAGATTCAGGATCAGATCCTGTGAATTGGAGGGTAGCTAATGTAATCACACTTTTTAAGAAAGGAAGGAGAGAGAAAACGGGAAATTATAAATCAGTTAGCCTGACATCAGTGGTGGGGAAGATGCTGGAGTCAATTATAAAAGAAGAAATTGCGGAACATTTGGATAGCGGTAACAGGATCGTTACGAGTCAGCATGGATTTACAAAGGGGAAATCAAGCTTGACTAATCTTCTGGAATTTTTTGAAGATGCAACTAGGGAAAATGGACAAGGGAGAGCCAGTGGATGTAGTGTACCTGGACTTTCAGCAAGCCTTTGATAAGGTTCCACATAGAAGATTAGTGGGCAACATTAGAGCACATGGTATTGGGGGTAGGGTGCTGACATGGATAAAATAAATGGTTGGCAGACAGGAAACAAAGAGTAGGGATTAACGGGTCCCTTTCCGAATGACTGGTGAGGTACCGCAAGGCTCGTTGCTGGGACCGCAGATATTTACAATATACATTAATGACTTAGATGAAGGGATTAAAAGTAACATTAGCAAATTTGCGGATGACACAAAGCTGGGTGGCAGTGTGAGTTGTAAGGAGGATGCTGAGGATTCAGGGTGACCTGGACAGGTTGTGTGAGTGGGCAAATGCATGGCAGATGCAGTTTAATGTGGATAAATGTGAGGTTATCCACTTTGATGGAAGGAACAGGGAGGCAGATTATTATCTGAATGGTGTCAAGTTAGGAAATGGGGAAAGCACAAAGAGATCTGGGTGTCCTTGTTCATCAGTCACTTAAAGTTAACATGCAGGTACAGCAGGCAGTGAAGAAAGCTACTGGCATGTTGGCCTTAATGACAAGAGGAGTTGAGTATAAGAGCAAAGAGGTCCTTCTGCAGTTGTACAGGGCCCTAGTAAGACCGCACCTGGAGTACTGTGTACAGTTTTGGTCTCCAACTTTGAGGAAGGATATTCTTGCTATTGAGGGCGTGCAGCGTAGGTTCACTAGGTCAATTCCCGGAACTGTCGTATGTTGAAAGACTGGAGCGTCTAGACTTGTATACACTGGAATTTAAAAGGATGAGAGGGGATCCTATTGAAACATATAAGATTATTAAGGGATTGGACACACTAGAGGCAGAAAACCTGTTCCCAATGTTGAGCGAGTCCAGAACCAGGGGCCACAGTTTAAGAATAAGGGGTAGGCTATATAGAACGGAGATGAGGAAAAACCTTTTCAGTCAGAGAGTTGTAAATCTGTGGAATTCTCTGCCTCAGAAGGCAGCGGAGGCCAATTCTCTGGATGCTTTCAAGAGAGAGCTAGATAGAGCTCTTAAAGATAGGGGAGTCAGGGGGTATGGGGTGAAGGCAGGAATGGGGTACTGATTGTGAATGATCAGCCATGATCACATTGAATGGCGGTTCTAGCTCGAATGGCCGAATGGCGTACTGCACCCATTGTCTATTGTCTATTGTCTATTGTCCATATATCTATGCATGACCTTCATCATATAAATGCAGAATAATTGGGACCAGGCGAATTTAATTCCAATCTGTGATGTTTGTTACTTTTCTATCGTGGGATATATCGCTGTATATGTTAGAAGTGATTTTTACGCTTACTTCCTACTGAGAAGGAATTGGTGAATCAAAGCCACGGTAGATGGAATTGAATGCCAATTAGTACGATTGTACATACATCGTAAATTGTTGTGCCTGGGGAGTATTATGGAACACGTGGACGTTGGCGTACACGTCCAAGGATCCCTAAAACTCTATGTCAGCGGTAGAGTTGCTGCCTTAGAGCGAATGCAGTGCCGGAGACACGGGTTCAATCCCAACTACGGGTGCTGTCTGTACGAAGTTTGTACGTTCTCCCCGTGAACTGCGTGGGTTATCTCCGAGATCTTCGGTTTTCTCCCACACTCCAAAGACGTACAGGTTTGTAGGTTAATTGGCTTGGTAAATGTTTTTTTTTAATTGTCCCTAATGGGTAAAGGATTGTGTTAATGTGCTGGAATCACCGGTCCGCGCGGACCCGGTATGCCGAAAGGGCCTGTTTCCGCGCTGTATCTCTAAACTAAAAAGGTGGCTGCACAGTTAGACAAGCGGTCAATATGGCATACATAATACCTGGCTTCTTTTATCAGAGAAGGTGTCATATGTGTATGGAGGTCTAAGTACGTCTTTGTACAATATTTCTTAAGTCATAAATTGAGTGTGATGTGCATTTCTGGTCAGCACACTCTAGGCAGCGATCAGAACAAATTCGCGGTGTTGTTTTCTGCGGTTGAAAATGATAGTCGTCAGAATAGACGAGCAGCTGTACTCATTCCCCATGAGGTCGGTTGGGAGCGAATTGAGTGAGATCTATAAAATGAAGAACATAAGCAGGGTGCGTAATTGGAACGAGTATTCCAGAGCAGAAATACAGAAGACATAGTTTTATGGATACGGAGAGGAGAATTAGAAGAAATCAGAGGAATAGTAATTTCACCCAGAGGATGGAAGGAATCTGGAATAGACGGTTAAGTCAGTGGTGGAAATGCGTATCTGATCGACAATAGCTTCATCAAATCGTACAAGGATCAAGCCCATGTTAATCAACCTATGTGTATGACGTGTACACCGCACAAAATTCGTCAGACAAATTCTCCGCAGAATTGAAAATGAATGCAACGTCATCGGTGTCGAAAGCGAACGCACGATGGCCGTAGGCTCAAAGAAAGAAGCTTGGACGTAGGGATTTGGAATGATGCCATCTAAATAACGAAAAATATGGTGAATGATTAAAAAAGTAAATAAAGATTATTTTGATAGATAAGTAAAAGAACATCCCTTTAATCGCAAATATTTGATTTCAATTCGCTATAAATGACGATTTGAATGCGAATGAGGGAGGTACAGTACATAAACTTCCTTATATACTAGTTTCTAAGTCATGAGAGAAAACAGTGATTTTCTACAAATGACTACTTGAATTCGATTACTAATATCTCAAACAAATCGCTTTATATAGTGTTAGATTTCAATTTCCACAGATGCTGATGATCCTGCCGAGTTTCCCCAGCAGTTTTCCCTCGTTTTCGAGACATTCAATGCCCTTCACGTTTTCACATGCGTGGTTTGCTCATTCATGTACATCGTCTGAATAAGGTTCCTTGACGAAACTAAACTTCTCTTGTAAAATTAAGTGATAATTTCTTCTTGAATGCAAGGGGTAATTTTGACTTCCAGTTCTACATACTAATGGTAGTTGTAAATTCAGAAAATAATAATGTGTCAGTACCATTACTAGAAATGAATCATGAAGTCCAATGATATTCCTAACATTTATCTTTTCCCATCATAACCCATTCTTCAAACTTGGCTTTAAATATAATAAGTCGAATATAGCTTCGCAATACGCTGATCGTTGAAACAGTCACCAGAAGGCAAAATATATATCTGCAACTCTGAAAGAAAATTTGTCTATGCAACAATAAATACAATAATATTCAGCATTATTTTAAGCACGTCTAGCTTTAAGAAACAAGTTGAATCCTGAGTGGTCGAATATCAATGAGTTTCTGCACCAATGAGGAGCTGAGGTGTGATTAGTGATCTGGACAGCCCCCTTCAAGACGCGGCCGCCATCACGTAAAATCAGACACAGTGAAAGCTTGATAGCGAGCAGCTCTGTTGGATTTTTGCAGCCTCTCGCAAATGTGCAGGACAATGCGAGCGTTTGAATGAAATAATTCGAGAGATTCGCAAGAGGTACGGATGTATACTGTGTTGTTTTGGTTCTATTTAACACCGATCTATCGTTAAAAGGACAATGGATAATACTGCCTGGTTTTAAAAAGCATTGGAATGACTTCAACTGGAAATGAGATATAAATTATATTGGTTGATAAAATGCCAATTGATGATCTATGTGTTTGCCCCGTGGAATTTTGTGTATGGGCAAATTCGTTATTCTGTTCCTGAAGAACTGCAACATGGAGCCTTTGTTGGGAAAATCGCTGTCGATTTAGGTTTAGATGTAAAGCAGCTGGCGGCTCGCAGTTTCCGGGTAGCGCCCAGTCCAAGGAAGCAATATTTCGACGTAAATTTGACAAGTGGAGTTTTATTTGCGAAGGAAATAATCGACAGAGAACTGCTTTGTGGGTCGAAACCCGACTGCCGTTTACCCTTGGATGTTGTGCTTGAAAATCCATTGAGCCTGTACCAAGTGGAAGTGGAGATTCTCGATGTAAATGACAATGCCCCCAGTTTCCCTCAAAGCCAGTTTCGCCTTGAGATTACAGAATTTGCAGCACCGGGTATGCGATTCCCTCTTGAACCCGCACACGATCCCGACATTGGCACAAACTCGTTGCAAACCTACCAGCTCCAACCAAATGAATATTTTACTCTCGACGTACAAATGGGCAGTGGGAAGGACAAGTGGCCGGTACTGTTGCTGGAGAAGCCTTTGGACCGAGAAATAACGTCAGTACATCGTTTAATGTTAACAGCTAAGGACGGTGGTTTGCCTACGAGATCTGCAACAGCTCAGATTATAATCACAGTGAAGGATATTAATGATAACGCGCCTGCTTTCTCTCAGTCGATTTACAAAGTTCGCCTGTTGGAGTCTGCACCGAAAGGGACCCTAATCCTTACGTTGAACGCCACTGACCCGGACGATGGCCTCAATGGAGAGATAGTGTATTCTTTCGGTCGCCATGTGTCCGCTGTTGCCCGCAGACTTGTTGATGTGAATTCCAAAACTGGTGAAATCAGACTCAGAGGGATTTTGGATTATGAGAAAAGCAATATTTTTGAGGTTAGCATGCAGGCGATGGATAAGGGTTCGGGCGCTATCCCCGTGTATTGTCACGTATTGGTCGAAATTGTCGACGTGAACGATAACGCGCCAGAGATTACTTTACGGTCTTTATCAAAGACAGTGTCGGAAGACGTTCCACTTGGGACTGTAGTGGCACTGTTCAGTGCAGAAGACCACGATTCGGGACAGAACGGCGAGGTGCAATGCCATGTTTCAAATAAACTCCCCTTTAAGCTCGATTCATCTATCAAGAACTATTATAGCATTATTGTACAATATCCACTGGACCGAGAAACTGTCCCGAAGTATGATATCACTATAATATGCACGGATGCGGGGCACCCTTCTCTTACTTCGCAGAAAACCATCCGGGTAGAGGTTTCAGATGTAAATGACAACTCGCCAATGTTTTCTCAACCGGTGTACACGGTAAATGTGCAGGAAAACAATGTTATTGGGGCTTCTATATTTTCTGTGACGGCCTTCGATCCAGATGTTGGAGAAAATGCCCGACTGAACTTCTCTATCCTGGAGTCAGAAGTTCACAATTGCTCAATAGCCTCTTATGTCTCAATTGATTCTGAGAGCGGTGTCATATATGCTCGGGGAACGTTTGATTTTGAGCAATTGAAAGGGTTTCAGATACAGGTTCAAGTGCAGGACTCTGGTGCGCTCACGAGTAATGCTTCAGTGAACGTTGTTATCCTTGATCAGAACGACAATGCTCCAGTGATTTTACATCCTTCACCAGAATATGGTTCAACAGCGATAGAAACAATATCCAGATTTGCAGAACCAGGATACTTGGTTGTCAAGGTCTCAGCCATTGATGCCGATGCTGGTCAGAATGCTCGTCTGTCTTATCACATTGTTCAAGCTACTCATAATCTTTTCACCATTTCCGCAGACACTGGTGATATATGGACAATCCGTCCAATTCTGAGCAAGGATGCCTCTCATCAAAGGTTGGTGGTTGTGGTAAAAGATAATGGAATTCCAACACTCTCGGCTACGGTGACTGTAGTATTATCTGTAGTTGGGACTGATAGTGAAACGTTTCCCAGTGTCAACAGATCGCCTTCAGATTCACCACGGTTCACTCATGAGTTGAGGTTTTCTTTGGTTATAGCTTTGGGAATAATATCTATTATTTTCCTTACAATTTTATTCATCCTTGCCATTAAATTACTCAAAAACAGGAATGGTATTGGATACCAGCACCGTTCACTTGGTGCCTGTTGTTGCCTTGAATCACGAAACTCATTGAATGGAATTCAGAAGTCCAGTAGAAGTGTTCAGATACCACCAAACTATGTTGAAGTATTTGGGGGAGATCCACTTTCCCAACGATTCCGCTATGAGTCATGTTCGACACTGCAGTCTACGAAGCGATATTTTATCGGCTCTAACGGGCGTACACCCACAGAAGGAAACAATTGTATCTCGAATGAAACTGGTGGATTGGCAAATTCTAAAAAGTACAATGTCCCTGAGGTAAGTTGACTATAAATCAAAAGGTAAGTCCTCATAGATTTTATTTGGAGACACAGGTATTTTGGTAAACGAGCAATGCATCAAATTCGTGGCATATAAATACTATGTTCTTTTTTCGTTCTAATCACCCATTGTATTTCTGTTTGATTGCCTTATAGCACAGTAACAAGATATAAATATATTTTATCTTCAACAAGTTGGCAATGTCTTCGGTGTCTCCGGGATGGTAGTAAATAACTTTATTGAGCTTCCATAATCTGTGATGTAAGGGTATTCACACCTTCATGTGATGTCCCAGAATTTGGACTTCGTGGTGGCGAAGGGACAACTGTATATTTTGAAGTCGAGGAAATGCGACGTAGATTTTTGGTTTCTGCAATTTTGGGGGTGAACTCGATGAACATCTAAGGAATCATGTGCACTGCTAATAACTTGAACGTTTTGCATTGAATATTGTTGTGCATTCTGAATGTTGTTGGAGATTTATATTCAGCAAAATACAGAGTATTCAAATTAAATACTGGTGTGTTCGTTTCCCTCTATCATTGCTGGGGAATTTATTTGGAGCATATTCAGGACATAGTCGCATTTAGCAGATGGTGGAAGTATTAGGAGAGACAACCTAATTTTGTGCAGGATAGTTCAGCGTCGCAAATTATATTTTTTAAGAAAGTGTGAAGTTGATTGTTAAGGATAAGTCAATGGACGTTATCTACGTGGACGTTAGTAAATCTTTCGACTAAGTTCTTCATGGTAGAATGATAAGGAGGAATAAATCACACGATACAGAATGGGTCGTTAAATCGGTCCAACATTATCTTGCTTTTAGAAAGGTAAGGGTAGTGTGGAGGGTGTTTTCCTGTGACCAATGCTGCTTTGCGTCCATCGGTGCTGGGGCATGTATTGATCGTCCTAAATATAATAAAACGTGGTTGGAAGTACACGGTGTCTGATTAGAAAAAAATAAGTTAAACCCAGATTGTGTGGAGAAGGCTTGCAGCGGGATATTGATCAGTCGGAAAATTTGGCTGGAGAAATGTGGAATGGAGTTTAATCTGGACAACTGTGCTATTTATGCGTTTGCGAGATCAAGTGGATCAGATGAGTGTACGGCTTATAGCAGAATCCGACAAGGGTATCTATAGTCACGTGAGATACAGATAACGAAGATTGAGTATTTTCCTCAGGTCAGAATTGCCAAATACTAAAAGGCACATGATTAAGGTTGAAGGAAGAATATTAAAGAATTTCCAGAGGTAAGTGCTTTACCGAGAGTGGTAGGTGCCGCGATTGTGCAGACTGAAGTGGTGGCAGAAGCAGATACAATGGCAGCATTTTAGAGGAAGATGCGTGAATTATACTGGGAATTCAACGTTATACAAAATTTGCAAGCAGATGGGATTAATATAATATGCGTCATGGCCGGCGCAGTCACAGTGCGCCAAAGGACCTGGATCCGTGATTCCAACGTCCTGCTCCTGTGCTGTGCTCTACTCTTATTTTTATATGCTTTAATATCAAGAGAAAAGACTTGGGGAGTTCGCAGTAATGCAACTTCAGATCTCCCATCATAGCCAAAGTACACATCAATCTAGTTTCTGGTGGTGATAAGTGATGGCACCTACTTAATATTACACGCATTTTATCGTGCAGTCCGGCGCATTTTGCAATTACACTCCTTAGTTGGAGAGATGTGAGAGACATTTTGATTGTCGCTGATCTATCTGGAGTGTTGCTCGAGTTGCGAATCCAGGCAAATTAAGATCTTTCTGGGAAAAAAAAGCTTTGTTCAGAAGTTTTAGAAGGGGTACAGACAACCCCACATAATTCCAATGTCTATTTTCCTGTCTTGATTGCAGTTTTGATGTATATAGTTTAATTATTTCAGTTAAAAGCTGAAATCAATATTAATCAATCAATTGTTATTCTTTCCGTTCCTTAAGATGGCCACAACATATCGGGGTTCGGCATTTTTCAAGATAAGGAATAGTAGATCATAAAAGGGCAATGGGATTAAGCAAGTCCTGAATTTTAATTCACATGTCTTCAAAACCATGATGTTCAAACTTCCTTACGTACTTAAACGTCACCCATTCCTTCTCTCAAGAGATGCTGCCTATCCCACTGTTACTCCAGCAGTTTGTGTCTATCTTCTATGTTTAAATCTACTGGTGGATTCAGAAGATTGTAAATTCCCAACATCACTGGACTCCAGATGATGTTCAACATTAGAGTTAGTTCTTGCGAAATTGCATACTACTTCACTCTGGTAAAATACCGTTTCGCGTGACACATACTATGTGCTCTTAGTAATTTCATTGATGAACATATGGCGACCAATATACACTAAGAATAAGGATCTATATTATTTCAATTTTCATAATTATTTATGCGGTTTATGTACTCGCATCATGTTACTTTAAGCAAATAATGCACAATGATGCACGTTAAGTACATAGTTTTTTAAATTTTATACGAATCTGACTATGAGAGATACATAACCTCGACAACATTTGGAGACACTTCCACCCAAAGGCCTTTCAAGTGGAATCTGCGTCGCCACGATATAAACGCCATTTCTGGGACACGAGCAATCCGAAAGTATGGAGACTGTGGGTAATTCCAGATGGTGGCCCGAGACGGTATGGTGTAAAGTGATTTGTTGGCAGAAATTCTGATTTTCGAGGAAGCCGGGGCACATACGTTTTTGCATTAGTAAAGGCAAGAACAAAAAGTTAATTCACGAGGTATATGGAGGAGAATATCCGCTATTAATCAAGCTTCAGAGTTGAAAATAAATTACTTTGAGGATAACGAAGGACGGAATACTTTGAGCTTGATACAGAAGCCATACCAACTTTTGATGATGCAATTGATTTGTTTGCTGATCGGGAACACAACAGCGTGGCAATAGTAATAATTATTCGGTGATCAGGATTATAAAATTATCATGTAATCAAGAGATGTGAAGGACAAAAGTAATTGAATTGTTGGCATGTTCAATTACATTTTATAATTCCATCCTGAGTTTCAAAATGGTTTCTACATATTGTATCATTTAAGATGTTTAGTACGGTTGGTCTTCAAAGTGCGCTCCCACTGCTAACATTTTGCCAACATCTCAAAGATCTAAACAGCTGAAAATAAATTCGATTGTGCAACAAAAAATATGAAAGCTCTGAGCCAAATTCTGCAGTTCTTGGCAGCAGGAGGGACTTGAGGATGGTCTGTTGCCTCCCTGGTGCCAGGGTTCAGCACATCACGGACCGGCTTCAGAAAATCCTAGTGAGGGAAGGCGATCAACCTGAAGTCGTTGTGCACGTGGGCACGAATGACGTCGGGCGGAAGAGGAAGGAGGTGCTACAGCGGGAATTTAGAGAGTTAGTAAAAAGACTGAGAAGTAGGACGTCGAAGGTGGTTATCTCTGGACTGCTACCGGTACCTCGTGCTGGTGAGGCCAGGAACAGAGAGATAGAGGGTATGAATTTATGGCTGAGGGGCTGGTGCAGAGAGCAGGGATTTAGATTTCTGGACCACTGGGATCTCTTCTGGGCTAGGGGTGACTTGTACAAAAGGACGGGTTACATCTTAACAGCAGGGGGACAAACATTCTGGCAGGCAGGTTTGCTAGTGCGACACCTGTGGCTTTAAACTAAGTAGTGGGGGGGAGGGGTTAACAAATTGGGAATATGAAGATGAGGTTAAAGGGAATACAGGAGATATTGCAGAAGGCTCTCGGAAGAATGGGAACAGAAGTTCTAGAGGGGAAAAGAGATTAAGGGCAGGGCCATTTGTGACCGATGTGAGAGGGGAGGTAAATACAGAAGTTAAAGTGTTGTACTTAAATGCGCGTAGTATAAAAAATAAAGTGGATGAGCTTGAGGCTCAGTTAGTCATGCGCAAGTATGATGTTGTAGGGATCACTGAGACATGGCTACAAGAGGACCAGGGCTGGGAACTGAATATTCAGGTGTACACAACGTATAGAAAAGAAAGACAGGTGGGCAGAGGGGGTGGGGTTGATCTGCTGGTAAGGAATGATATTCATTCCCTTGCAAGGGGTGACATAGAATCAGGAGATGTTGAATCAGTATGGATAGAAATGAGGAATTGTAAGGGTAAAAAGACCCTAATGGGAGTTATCTATAGGCCCCCAAACAGTAGCCTCGACATAGGGTGCAAGTTGAATCAGGAGATAAAATTGGCGTGTCACAAATGTAATGCTACGGTGGTTATGGGAGATTTCAACATGCAGGTAGACTGGGAAAATCAGGTTGGAAATGGACCCCAGGAAAGAGAGTTTGTAGAGTGCCTTCGAGATGGATTCTTAGAACAGTTTGTACTGGAGCCTAACAGGGAGAAGGCAATTCTGGATTTAGTGTTGTGTAATGATCCTGATCTGATAAGGGGACTAGAGGTAAAAGAGCCATTAGGAGGCAGTGAACACAACATGATACGTTTTACTCTGCAAATGGAAAGGCAGAAGGGAAAATAGGAAGTGTCGGTATTACAGTATAGCAAAGGGGATTGCAGAGGCATGAGGCAGGAGCTGGCCAAAATTGACTGGAAGGAGGCCCTAGCAGGGAAGACGGTAGAACAGCAATGGTAGGTATTCCTGGGAATAATGCAGAGGTTGCAGGATCAATTTATCCCAAAGAGGCGGAAAGATTCTAAGGGGAGTAATAGACACCTGTGGCTGACGAGAGAAGTCAAGGACAGCATAAAAATTAAGGAGAGGAAGTATAACATAGCAAAGAAGAGTGGGAAGACAGAGGATTGGGACTCTTTTAAAGAGCAACAAAAGTTAACTAAAAAGGCAATACGGGGAGAAAAGATGAGGTACGAGGATAAACTAGCCAATAATATAAAGGAGGATAGCAAAAGTTTTTTTAGGTACGTGAAGAGGAAAAAAAATAGTCAAGGCAAATGTGGGTCCCTTGAAGACAGAAGCAGGGGAATTTATTATGGGGAACAAAGAAATGGCAGACGAGTTAAACCGTTACTTTGGATCTGTGTTTACTGAGGAGGATACACACAATCTCCCAAATGTTCTAGGGGCCGGAGAACCTAGGGTGATGGAGGAACTGAAGGAAATCCACATTAGGCAGGAAATGGTTTTGGGTAAACTGATGGGACTGAAGGCTGATAAATCCCCAGGGCCTGATGGTCTTCATCCAAGGGTACTTAAGGAGGTGGCTCTAGAAATAGTGGAAGCATTGGAGATCATTTTTCAATGTTCTATAGATTCAGGATCAGTTCCTGTGGATTGGCGGATAGCAAATGTTATCCCACTTTTTAAGAAAGGAGGGAGAGAGAAAACGGGTAATTATAGACCAGTTAGTCTGACATCAGTGGTGGGGAAGATGCTGGAGTCAATTATAAAAGACGAAATTGCTGAGCATTTGGATAGCAGTAACAGGATCATTCCGAGTCAGCATGGATTTACGAAGGGGAAATCATGCTTGACAAATCTACTGGAATTTTTTGAGGATGTAACTAGGAAAATTGACAGGGGAGAGTCAGTGGATGTGGTGTACCTCGACTTTCAGAAAGCCTTCGACAAGGTCCCACATAGGAGATTAGTGGGCAAAATTAGAGCACATGGTATTGGGGTAGGGTACTGACATGGATAGCAAATTGGTTGACAGACAGAAAGCAAAGAGTGGGGATAAATGGGTCCCTTTCGGAATGGCAGGCAGTGACCAGTGGGGTACCGCAAGGTTCGGTGCTGGGATCCCAGCTATTTACGATATACATTAATGACTTAGATGAAGGGATTAAAAGTACCATTAGCAAATTTGCAGATGATACTAAGCTGGGGCGTAGTGTGAATTGTGAGGAAGATGCAATAAGGCTGCAGGGTGACTTGGACAGGTTGTGTGAGTGGGCGGATGCAGTTTAATGTAGATAAGTGTGAGGTTATTCACTTTGGAAGTAAGAATAGAAAGGCAGATTATTATCTGAATGGTGTCAAGTTAGGAAGAGGGGATGTTCAACGAGATCTGGGTGTCCTAGTGCATCAGTCACTGAAAGGAAACATGCAGGTACAGCAGGCAGTGAAGAAAGCCAATGGAATGTTGGCCTTCGTAACAAGAGGAGTTGAGTATAGGAGCAAAGAGGTCCTTCTACAGTTGTACCGGGCCCTGGTAAGACCGCACCTGGAGTACTGTGTGCAGTATTGGTCTCCAAATTTGAGGAAGGATATTCTTGCTATTGAGGGCGTGCAGCGTAGGTTCACTAGGTTGATTCCCGGAATGGCGGGACTGTCGTATGTTGAAAGGCTGGAGCAATTAGGCTTGTATGCACTGGAATTTAGAAGGATGAGGGGGGGTCTTATTGAAACATATAAGATAATTAGGGGATTGGACACATTAGAGGCAGGAAACATGTTCCCAATGTTGAGGGAGTCCAGAACAAGGGGCCACAGTTTAAGAATAAGGGGTAGGCCATTTAGAACGGAGATGAGGAAGAACTTTTTCAGTCAGAGAGTGGTGAAGGTGTGGAATTCTCTGCCTCAGAAGGCAGTGGAGGCCAGTTCGTTGGATGCTTTCAAGAGAGAGCTGGATAGAGCTCTTAAGGATAGCGGAGTGAGGGGGTATGGGGAGAAGGCAGGAACGGGGTACTGATTGAGAGTGATCAGCCATGATCGCATTGAATGGCGGTGCTGGCTCGAAGGGCTGAATGGCCTACCCCTGCACCTATTGTCTATTGTCTATTGTCTAAGAAACGAACACTTCTCTAATTGGTCAGACATGATTGTTGGGTTGTAGGCCAATCAGGAGCTGGAATGGCGACTGGTGATCTGCACTATACACAGCCGCCATCGCGTACAATCAGACGCCGTGAAAACCGGACAACCAGCAGCTTCGGACGATTTTTGCACGCTTCATTTCGAATTGGAGAGAATATGAAAATTTGAAACATAAGTAGAAGCATTGGAATGATTCGCAAGGAGGTACATATATATTTTGCGCAGGATTTTTCCATTTTAAACAAATCGCTGTTGAAAGGCATTGTCTCGGGTTCAAACCATTGGAATGATTTCTCCTGGAAATGAGATTTAACATATACTGGCTGCTGAAATGCAAAGTATTTTGCTGTTTGTTCTCGCTCTGGAATCGTGCTTCTGGGCAGATTCGTTATTCTGTTCCCGAGGAATTGCAGCTGGGTGCCTTTGTTGGGAATATCGCAATTGATTTGGGGTTAGATTTAAAGCAGCTCTCGGCTCGCAGTTTGCGGGTCGCGCCCAGCCCAAGGAAACGTTATGTTGACGTAAATTTGGCAAAGGGGATTTTATTTGTGGATGAAAGAATAGACAGGGAGCAACATTGCGGGCCGAGCACCGATTGCATTTTACCCTTGAACGTCATGCTTGAAAATCCCCTCAGTCTTCACCAGGTGGAAGTGGAGATACTCGATGTAAATGACAACGCTCCTAGTTTCCCCAAAAGCCTGATCCGACTTGAAATCTCCGAGGTTATGGCACCGGGGCACGATTCCCCCTGGAAGCCGCGCATGACCCGGATATTGGGACGAACTCCTTGCAGACGTACCAGCTCCTTCACAATGAATATTTCATTGTTGACGTGCAGACACACAGTGGGAAAGTAAAGATGCCGGTGTTGGTTCTGCAGAGGCATTTGGATAGAGAAACAGCATCAACCCACGATTTGACGCTGTTTCCTGAAGACGGGGGAGTCCCTGTGAGATCGGGTAAGGTCCTGGTCACGATCATAGTGCAGGATGCAAACGACAATGCTCCTGTTTTCTCGCAGTCGGTTTACAGTGTGGGTTTATTGGAATCGGCTCCCTTAGGATCTCTAGTTATTTCCTTAAACGCCACTGACTTGGACGACGGTGCAAATGGAGAACTAACCTACTCGATCAGTCGCTACAATTCTGAAAATGTTCCTGAAATATTCAGCATCGATTCTGAAACAGGCGATCTCAGACTGAAAGGACATTTGGACTATGAACAAAATACCTTTTTTGAGATAAATATACAAGCAATCGATCATGGCCTTTACCGAATGCTCCAGCACTGCGACGTGTTGGTGGATGTTATCGATGTGAATGACAACCCTCCTGATATGGAGATAACATCTACGTTAAGTACCATACCAGAAGATGCCACGATTGGGATAATAGTGGCACTACTCAGCGTAGAAGACAAAGATTCTGCAGAAAATGGAGGTTAATTGGCTGGGTAAATGTAAAAAAAAAATTGTCCCTAGTGGGTGTAGGATAATGTTAATGTACGGGGATCACTGGGCGGCACGGACTTGGTTGGCCGAAAAGGCCTGTTTCCGGCTGTATATACATGATATGATATGATATGATACAATGTCAAATATCAAGTGAACTACCGTTTAAATTGGATTCGTCTCTGGAACATTTTAGTAGATTGCTTCTAGACCATAAGCTGGATCGAGAAACTACCTCCAGGTATGACATTACCATAACTTGCACAGACCTTGGGAACCCCAGACTGATATCCACGGAAACAATTCGTGTAGATGTTTCCGAGGTAAATGATAACGCACCGATGTTTGCGCAGAGG
Source organism: Rhinoraja longicauda (assembly GCF_053455715.1). NCBI lineage: Eukaryota > Metazoa > Chordata > Chondrichthyes > Rajiformes > Arhynchobatidae > Rhinoraja > Rhinoraja longicauda. The sequence continues at coordinate 34,338,179 of NC_135966.1, forward strand.
GTTCACACCGCCCATGTTATGGAGAACAACGGCATCGGGGCCTCCATATTTACATTAGCCGCGTTTGATCCAGATATAGGGCAAAATGCCCGGCTTAACTTTTCTACCCTGCCATCTCAAGTTCAGGACTCCTCCATTGCATCTTACGTCTCCATCAATCCAGAGAGTGGTGTCATATTTGCTCAGAAATCCTTTGACTACGAGAAATTAAAAACATTCAAAATATACGTTCGGGTGCAGGATTCTGGAGTCCCATCGCTCACCACTAACACTACTGTGGATGTTGTTATCCTTGATCAGAACGACAACGCTCCAGTCATAGTGAGTCCTTTGCCCGAATATGGGTTAACAGTAATGGAGACAATGTCCAGATTTGCAGAACCTGGATACCTAGTTGTTAAGGTATCAGCTACTGACGCGGACACCGGTCAAAATGCCCAACTGTGCTATCAAATTTTACAGGCTACTCATCACAACCTGTTTACTATTTCAGCAGACACGGGAGAAATTTGGACTATCCGTGGTATTGGCATCAGGGATGCCTCCAAGCAAACGCTTGTGATTGTGGTAAAGGATAATGGAACGCCATCTCTCTCTGCTACTCTCACCATAGTACTATCTGTGAAAGGGAGTGAGACATTCTCAAGTGCCACCAGTTTGTCTGAATATGGTGACTTCCCTCCTGATCTAAACCTTTCCCTGGTCATAGCCTTAGGGACAACATCTATCATTTTCCTCGTGATTTTAATTGTCCTTGCCATTAAGGTTCATAGAAACAGAAATGGTGTGGGACGCCAGTACAGTTCGCTGAACGTCTGCTGCTGTTTGGAACAAAGCAGTTCTCTGAATGAAATTCAAAAGGCGAGTAGAAGCCTGCAGATACCACCGAACTATGTCGAAGTATTCGGAGGTGATCCACTTTCTCAGAGCTTTCGTTACGAATCGTGTTCAACGTTGCAGTCCGTGAAAAGAAACATCACGACGCCTCAAACATATCAACCATCGAATGCAATGCCTTATGCACAGAAGCATGCTACTGGGAAAGGGAAGTTAATAACACTGGTGAAATATCGCTTTGCATACCTTACAATTATCATTCATATTGATTTTATTTGTTTTTTTAGTTGATTATTCTTGATTAGTACGGGTGATAGAGGTAATGGGGAGAAAGCAGGAGAATGGGGTTAGGAGGGAGGAATGACGGAGTAGACCTGATGGACTGAATGACCTACTTATACTTCTATCACTTATGATCTTATGATCTTTATATCATTAACGGCTAATGTTCTGTCCGGGTTATACCGTTATACTGGGTATACCAAGTGCTTTGGAAGTCCGAAGATAGATACAAAGTGCGAGAGTGATACAGTTGGTCAGGCAGCATCACTGAGAAGGGCGGGTGACGTTTCTGCACGGGACCTTCAGACTGATCGCAAGGTCCAATAAGGAAGCCGTATTGTAGCCTAAACTGGAGTGTTCCGGCACATAGAATGGCTGGGTGGCAAAACATTTGTATTGAAGATTGTCTTGCTGAAATGTCAAAGGGCAATTGTGTAGGCTGTTTTTTAATGCTTGGAGGCCTCCGTCCGTGGTGTACAGCAGGGGTTGTAGCAGTGTCCACTGTTGCACTGTGTCGTATCTACAAAAGCGATATGGAGGAAAATGGACTTTACAATGTTAGTAAGTATATAGGTGACACCAACGATATAGCAAAGAGTGAGGAAGGATTTCCCTATATACAACAGCTCCCTAGATCATTTAGGCTGTGGGTCTGAAATGGCAAATCTTACTTAATTCAGACAAGTGTGAGGTGCTGCACTTTGTTATGACAAACCAGGGAGGACTTGCGCAGTAAATGGCAGAGCCCCGAAGTGTGTTACAGAACAGAGAAAACTGAGTACAAGTGCACGGTTCCCTAAAAGTGACAAGTCCGATAGACGGTGCAGTGAAGAAGGCTTTTGACACGCTTCCCTTCTCTGGGAATGGTTTTGAATTTTAGACATTGGGACAGCATGATGCAGCTGTACATGTCCTTGCTGAGACCACAGTTGGACCACTATGTACAGCTCTGATCGCCCATCTGTAGCACCCTAACACCAGGTTAGAAAGGGTGCACAGGTATTTTACTAGTACGTTGCCTGGTCTTCTGCACGTGAGTTATAGGGTGGGACTCAGCGGGTCAGGCAGCAACTCTGGAGAAAAGGAATGGGTGACGTTTCGCGTCGAGACCCTTCTTCAAACTGATGAAAACCAGCATCTGCCGTTCCTTCTTACACATTTAAAGGGCGGGGTTGCGTTGGCTCTGACTTTGTTTCCGTGGACCATATAGGCTGAGTGGTGACTTATTGAGTTGTACAAGATCTTAAGGGCCATGAACCAAGTGAATACTCTTAGTCATTTTCACAGGGCGGATGATTCGGAAACTAAAGGGCAGAGGCTTAAGGTGATAGGAAATCGATTTTTAAGGGAATTCTGGGCATCTTTTACACCAAGGGTGCAGTCCGTATCTGAAATGAGTTTGAAGCTGAAGCTATAGAAGCGGATACAATTACGACTTTTAAAAGCCAGTTGGACAGATATATGATTAGGAAGGATTTAGAATGTCATGTGCCAAGTCCCCAAATGCAGGCAGATGGGTATCACCCAGTATGTCAACTTGGTCGGCTGTGGACAGGGTGGGCCGTGGGGCACTTTTCATGTGACACTCTTGACGCATTCTAAGACAGCTATGAGTTATTGAAATACTCTCTTCTTGAAGCTAAATTATATTTTCTGTATTATATGCTTTGTCTGTCCTGTGATAATTTGGAAACACCCAAATGAACAAGTTGCAGATACTATACTGTACATTTTAAAAACAAAATGGGATGTTCAGCCATGTAGTTTAATTGCCTTCGGTAATGTTTAGTCACCCGTTCATATGTAGTCACCGTATTTCTGGCGCATTGGTCTCGATTCACTGTTGTAATGTGTACTTATTAGATCATTCCAGATTGATTAATTTCCTTATACTTCAAATGCAAATAAAATAGGCAGATGCTGTGAAACCGAATATGACAGAAAATAAAGGTATGTAAAACCAGTATGGACAGAACTGGGGAATTGTACGAGTAAAAATACCCTAATGGCAGTTACCTACAGGCCCCCAAACAGTAGCCTGGATACAGGGTGCATGTAGAATCAAGAGTTAAAATTGGCATGTCGCAAAGGTAATGCTACGCTGGTTATGGGAGATTTCAACATGCAGGTAGACTGGGAAAATCAGCTTGGTAAAGGTCCCAAAAAGGGAGTTTGTGGAGTGCCTCCGAGATGGATTCTTAGAGCAGCTTGTACAGGAGCCTAACAGGGAGAAGGCAAATTTGGATTTAGTGTTGTGTAATGAACCGGATTCGATAAGGGAACCCAAGGCCCATTAGGAAGTGGTGATCATAATATGATTAGTTTTAATCTACAATTTGAGAGGGAGAAAGGAAAATCGGAAGTGTCAGTTTGGCAATTGAGCAAGGGGGGACTACGGAGGCATGAGAGAGGAGCTGGCCAGAGTTGAGTGGAAAGATATCCAAGCAGGGAAGATGGTGGAACAACAATGGCAGATATTTCTGGGAATAATCCAGAAGATGCAGTATCAGTTCATTCTAAAGAGGAAGAAAGATTCTAAGGGGAGTAAGAGGCAACCGTGACTGACAAGGGAAGTCAAGGACAGTATAAATATAAAGGAGAAGAAGTATAACATAGCAAAGGTGAGCTGCAAGCCAGATGATTGGGACCCCTTTAAAGAGCAACAGAATACGGGGAGAAAAGGCAAAATTTGCCTTTTGCCTTAAAAAGGCAATACGGGGAGAAAAGATGAGGTACGAATGTAAGCTAGCCAAGAATATCAAGGAGGGTAGTAAAACCTTATTTAGGTACGTGAAGATGAAAAAATAGTTAAGACAAATGTGGGTCCCTTGAAGACAGAAGCAGGTGAATTTATTATGGGAAACAAGGAAATGGAAGATGTGTTGAACAGGTACTTTGTATCTGTCTTCACTAAGGAAGACACCAACAATCTCCCAGATGTACAAGTGGACAGAGGTCATAGGGTGACAGAGGAACTGAAGGAAATTCACATTAGGCAGGAAATGGTGTTGGGTAGACTGATTGGACTGACGGCTGATAAATCCCCATGGCCTGATGGTCTGCATCCCAGGGTACTTCAGGAAGTGGCTCAAGAAATCTTGGATGCATTGGTGATCATTTTCCAATGTTCTATAGATTCAGGATCACATCCTGTGAATTGGAGGGTAGCTAATATAATCACACTTTTTAAGAAAGGAAGGAGAGAGAAAACGGGAAATTATAGATCAGTTAGCCTGACATCAGTGGTGGGGGAAGATGCTGGAGTCAATTATAAAATAAGTAATTGCGGAACATTTGGAAAGCGGTAACAGGATCGTTCCGAGTCAGCATGGATTTACAAAGGGGAAATCATGCTTGACTAATCTTCTGAAATTTTTTGAAGATGTAACTAGGTTAAAATGGACAAGGGAGAGCCAGTGGATGTAGTGTACCTGGACTTTCAGAAAGCCTTTGATAAGTTTCCACATAGGAGATTAGTGGGCAAGATTCGAGCACATGGTATTGGGGGTAGGGTGCTGACATGGGTAAAAAAATGGTTGGCAGACAGGAAACAAAGAGTAGGGATTAACGGGTCCCTTTCAGAATGACTGGTGAGGTATCGCAAGGCTTGTTGCTGGAACCGCAGATATTTACAATATACATTAATGACTTAGATGAAGGGATTAAAAATAACATTAACAAATTTGCGGATGACACAAAGCTGGGTGGCAGAGTGAATTGTGAGGTGGATGCTGAGGATTCAGGGTGACCTGGACAATTGTGTGAGTGGGCAGATGTAGTTTAATGTGGATAAATGTGAGGTTATCCACTTTGATGGAAGGAACAGGGAGGCAGATTATTATCTGAATGGTGTCAAGTTAGGAAATGGGAAAGTACAAAGAGAACTGGGTGTCCTTGTTCATCAGTCACTTAAAGTTAGCATGCAGGTACAGCAGGCAGTGAAGAAAGCTAATGGCATGTTGGCCTTTATGACAAGAGAATTTGATTATAAGAGCAAAGAGGTCCTTCTGCAGTTGTACATGGCCCTAGTAAGACCGCACCTGGAGTACTGTGTACAGTTTTGGTCTCCAACTTTGAGGAAGGATATTCTTGCTTTTGAGGGCGTAGAGCGTAGGTTCACTAGGTGAATTCCCGGAATGGCGGGACTGTCGTATGTTGAAAGACTGGAGCGTCTAGACTTGTATGCACTGGAATTTAAAAGGATGAGAGGGGATCCTATAGAAACATATAAGATTATTAAGGGATTGGACACACTAGAGGCAGGAAACATGTTCCCAATGTTGGGGGAGTCCAGAACCAGGGGCCACAGTTTAAGAATAAGGGGTAGGCCATATAGAACGGAGATGAGGAAAACCCTTTTCAGTCAGAGCGTTGTAAATCTGTGGAATTCTCTGCCTCAGAAGGCAGCGGAGGTCAATTCTCTGGATGCATTCAAGAGAGAGCTAGATAGAGCTCTTAAAGACAGGGGAGTCAGTGGGTATGGGGAGAAGGCAGGAACGGGGTACTGATTGTGAATGATCAGCCATGATCACATTGAATGGCGGTTCTAGATCGAATGTCCGAATGGCGCACTGCACCTATTGTCTATTGTCTATTGTCCATATATCTATGCATGACCTTAATCATATAAATGCAGAATAATTGGAACCAGGCGAATTTAATTCCAATCTGTGATAGTTTGTTACTTTTCTATCGTGGGATATATCGCCGTATATGTTAGAAGTGATTTTTACGCTTACTTCCTACTGAGAAGGAATTGGTGAATCAAAGCCACGGTAGATGGAATTGAATGCCAATTAGTAAGATTGTACATACATCGTAAATTGTTGTGCCTGGGGAGTATTGTGGAACACGTGGACGTTGGCGTACACGTCCAAGGATCCCTAAAACTCTAAGTCAGCGGTAGAGTTGCTGCCTTACAGCGAATGCAGTGCCGGAGACACGGGTTCAATCCCAACCACGGGTGCTGCCTGTACGGAGTTTGCACGTTCTCCCCTTGACCTGCGTGGGTTATCTCCGAGAACTTCGGTTTCCTCCCACACTCTAAAGACGTACTGGTTTGTAGGTTAATTGGCTTGGTAAATGTTTTTTTTTAATTGTCCCTATTCGGTATAGGATAGTGTTAATGTGGTGGAATCACCGGTCGGCGCGGACCCGGTGGGCCGAAAGGGCCTGTTTCCGCGCTGTATCTCTAAACTAAAAAGATGGCTGCACAGTTAGACAAGCGGTCAATATGGCATACATAATACCTGGCTTCTTTTATCAGAGCAGGTGACATATGTGTATGGAGGTCTTAGTACGTCTTTGTACAATATTTCTTAAGTCATAAATTGAGTCTGATGTGCATTTCTGGTCAGTACACTCTTAGCAGCGATCAGAACAAATTCACAGTGTTGTTTTTTGCGGTTGAAAATGATAGTCGTCAGGAGAGACAAGAGCAGCTGTACTCATTTCCCATTGAAGGGGGGGGGGGGTTGAGAACGAATTGAGTGAGATCTATAAAATGAAGAACATAAGCTGGGTGCGTAATTGGAACGACTATTCCAGAGCAGAAATACAGAAGGCATAGTTTTATGGATACAGAGAAGAGAATTAGAAGAAATCAGAGGAATAGTAATTTCACCCAGAGGATGGAAGGAATCTGGAATGTACGGTTAAGTCAGTGGTGGAAATGCGTATCTGATCGACAATAGCTGCATCAAATCGTACAAGGATCAAGCCCATGTTAATCAACCTATGTGTATGACGTGTACCCCGCACAAAATTCGTCAGACAAATTCTCCGCAGAACTGAAAAATGAATGCAACGTCATCGGTGTCGAAAGCGAACGCACGAGGCCGTGGGCTCAAAGAAAGAAGCTTGGAGGTAGGTATTTGGAATGATGCCATCTAAATAACGAAAAATATGACGAATGATTAAAAAAGTAAATAAAGATTATTTTGATAAATAAGTAAAAGAACATGCCTTTAATCGCAAATATTTGATTTCAATTCGCTATAAATGACGATTTGAATGCTAATGAGGGAGGTACAGTACATAAACTTCCTTATATACTAGTTTCTAAGTCATGAGCGAAAACAGTGATTTTCTACAAATGATTACCAATTCGATTACTAATATCTCAAACAAATCGCTTTGTATAGTGTTAGATGTTACTTTCCACATATGCTGGGGATCCTGCCGAGTTTCCCCAGCAGTTTTCCCGCGTTTTCGAGGCATTCAATGCCCTTCACGTTTTCACATGCGTGGTTTGCTCATTCATGTACATCGTCTGAATAAGGTTCCTTTCCGAAACTAAACTTCTCTGTAAAATTAAGTGTTAATTTCTTCTTGAATGCAAGGGGTAATTTTGACTTCCAGTTCTACAGTTGTATAGTTGTAAATTCAGAAAATAATAATGTGTCAGTACCATTACTAGAAATGAATCATGAAGTCCAATGATATTCCTTACATTTATCTTTTTCCATCATAACCCATTCTTCAAACCTGGCTTTAAATATAATAAGTCGAATATAGCTTCGCAATACGCTGATCGTTGAAACAGTCACCAGAAGGCAAAATATATATCTGCAACTCCGAAAGAAAATTTGTCCAAGCAACAATAAATACAATAATATTCTGCATTATTTTAAGCACGTCTAGCTTTAAGAAACAAGTTGAATCCTGAGTGGTCGAATATCAATGAGTTTCTGCACCAATGAGGAGCTGAGGTGTGATTAGTGATCTGGACAGCCCCCTTCAAGACGCGGCCGCCATCACGTAAAATCAGACACAGTGAAAGCTGCATAGCGAGCAGCTCTGGGATTTTTGCAGCCTCTCGCAAATGTGCAGGAAACTGCGAACGTTTGAATGAAATAATTCGAGAGATTCGCAAGAGGTACGGATGTATTCTGTGTTGTTTTGGTTCTACTTAACACCGACCTAATCGTTAAAAGGACAATGGATAATACTGCCTGTTTTTAAAAGCATTGGAATGACTTCTACTGGAAATGAGATATAAATTATATTGGTTGATAAAATGCCAATTGATGATCTTTGTGTTTGCCCCGTGGAATTTTGTGTATGGGCAAATTCGTTATTCTGTTCCTGAAGAACTGCAACATGGAGCCTTTGTTGGGAAAATCGCTGTCGATTTAGGTTTAGATGTAAAGCAGCTGGCGGCTCGCAGTTTCCGGGTAGCGCCCAGTCCAAGGAAGCAATATTTCGACGTAAATTTGACAAGTGGGGTTTTATTTGTGAAGGAAATAATCGACAGAGAACTGCTTTGTGGGTCGAAACCCGACTGCCGTTTACCCTTGGATGTTGTGCTTGAAAATCCATTGAGCCTGTACCAAGTGGAAGTGGAGATTCTCGATGTAAATGACAATGCCCCCAGTTTCCCTCAAAGCCAGTTTCGCCTTGAAAGTACAGAATTTACAGCACCGGGTATGCGATTTCCTGTTGAACCCGCACACGATCCCGACATTGGCACAAACTCGTTGCAAACCTACCAGCTCCAAACAAATGAATACTTTACTCTCGACGTACAAATGGGCAGTGGGAAGGACAAGTGGCCGGTACTGTTGCTAGAGAAGCCTTTGGACCGAGAAACGAAGTCAGTACATCGTTTAATGTTAACAGCTAAGGACGGTGGTTTGCCTTCGAGATCTGCAACAGCTCAGATTATAATCACAGTGAAGGATGTTAATGATAACGCGCCTGCTTTCTCTCAGTCGATTTACAAAGTTCGCCTGTTGGAGTCTGTACCGAAAGGGACCCTAATCCTTACGTTGAACGCCACTGACCCGGACGATGGCCTCAATGGAGAGATAGTGTATTCTTTCGGTCGCCATGTTTCCGCTGTTGCCCGCAGAATTGTTGATGTGAATTCCAAAACTGGTGAAATCAGACTCAGAGGGAGTTTGGATTATGAGAAAAGCAATGTTTTTGAGGTTAGCATGCAGGCGATGGATAAGGGTTCCGGCGCTATCCCCGTGTATTGTCACGTATTGGTCGAAATTGTCGACGTGAACGATAACGCGCCGGAGATTACTTTACGGTCTTTATCAAAGACAGTGTCGGAAGACGTTCCACTTGGGACTGTAGTGGCACTGTTCAGTGCAGAAGACCACGATTCGGGACAGAACGGCGAGGTGCAATGCCATGTTTCAAATAAACTCCCCTTTAAGCTCGATTCATCTATCAAGAACTATTACAGAATTATTGTACAATATCCACTGGACCGGGAGACTATCCCGAAGTATGATATCACTATAATATGCACGGATGCGGGGCACCCTTCCCTTACCTCGCAGAAAACCATCCGGGTAGAGGTTTCAGATGTAAATGACAACTCGCCAATGTTTTCTCAACCGGTGTACACGGCAAATGTGCAGGAAAACAATGTTATTGGGGCTTCTATATTTTCTGTGACGGCCTTCGATCCAGATGTTGGAGAAAATGCCCGACTGAACTTCTCTATCCTGGAGTCAGAAGTTCAGAATTGCTCAATAGCCTCTTATGTCTCAATTGATTCTGAGACCGGTGTCATATATGCTCGGGGAACGTTTGATTTTGAGCAATTGAAAGGGTTTCAGATACAGGTTCAAGTGCAGGACTCTGGTGCGCTCACGAGTAATGCTTCAGTGAACGTTGTTATCCTTGATCAGAACGACAATGCTCCAGTGATTTTACATCCTTCACCAGAATATGGTTCAACAGCGATAGAAACAATATCCAGATTTGCAGAACCAGGATACTTGGTTGTCAAAGTTTCAGCCACTGATGCAGATTCTGGTCAGAATGCTCATCTCTCTTATCAGATTTTTCAGGCTACTCATCACAATCTTTTCACCGTTTCCGCAGACACGGGTGAGGTTTGGACTATACGTCCAATTTTGAACAAGGATGCGTCTCATCAAACGTTGGTGGTTTTGGTAAAAGACAATGGAATTCCATCACTCTCTGCCACTGTAACTATAGTATTAACTGTGGTTGGGACCGATACCGAAACGTTCTCCAGTGTCAATGGTTCGACTTTAGATCCAAGTTTCGTTCCTGAACTGAGCTTTTCCTTGGTTATTGCCTTGGGAATAATATCTGTCGTTTTCCTCATTATTTTGGTCATCCTCGCTGTTAAAGTTCACAAGAACAGGAATGGTATGGTATACCAACACTCTTCCCTAGGTATCTGTTGCTGCCTTGAATCAAGGAATTCTCTTAATGGGATCCAGAAAGCCAGTCGAAGTCTTCAGATACCACCAAACTATGTTGAGGTGTTTGGAGGCGATCCCCTTTCCCAAAGTTTCCGCTACGAGTCTTGTTCTACGTTGCAGTCAACCAAGAGAGATTTAATCGTCCCCAAAATGGGCAGATCCCCAAACGACAAGAACATTCTGCTGAACGACTCTATGGGAAGAGAAAATATTGCAATGGCGAATTCTGTAAAATACAGTGTTCCAGAGGTGAGACAATAGTAAATCGAGAAGGAAACTTTTGCGAGTTTTATTTCAAAGTACAAATGAACTTTCCTGCATATGTTAAAACCAAGCTATTAACATATGCAGGAAAAAATGGAGCTTAAATCAAAATTTCTGTTTTCTGTCCTAATTCTATTTCAAGTCCACGTTTGTTCCCTCGTGGTGATATGTCCCAGACGAATTATATCTCATTTTAATATTTTAACAAGCAGTTTTTAATCAGTGTTCTCGAAGTCATTTTGAGAGGTATTTTAATTTTTTTCTTTCTAATACACTTATTTCTCGTTCTATTGATAAAACATTCGTTTTTGAAGCCCAAACAGCCCTTTGAGCCGAGGTGAGGATGCAGTTACAATTCTTCCAATCTAATGCCATGCCTTCTGCGTTCAAGATGTGGTGCCCCGCGAGGTATACACGCGTAGATTGAGTGCTTAATTGATTAGTACGGCTGTCAAAGGTTATGAAGAGAAGGCATGAGAATGGGGTTAGGAGGGGGAGATAGATCAGCCATGGTTGAATGTCGGAGCAGACTTAATGGTTGAATGACCCAATTCTGCTCCTATCTCTTATGACAATTCTTCCGTGCGCTTACTTGGAGTACCCTGAGCGTCCATTCGCTATTCACTTGAAATTTGCATTCCAATCTCACTTTGAAGCGACTTCTAAACTCTCCCAATGCAACTTGGCATACAGTTGAGACACAGCATCTCAGCTCCCATTCAGGCACGTCGCAGCGCTCCGAATTTCAAAAAGGAATTCAACTAATTCACGCAGCTATCTCGTCCCTTTCATATTAAAACCGACCTATTTTGATATGTAGAGATCTACCTGTAACAAATATTTGATACGTCTGTCTCCACATTGGCTAAGTATTCCTGTCCGACAATTGGTCATTTGTTTCTCGCCATTCCAGCTCCCCCACCCACACACACACACCCTCTAACAACATGCATTTACTTGCCTCAGCTTATACTTCTCCATATGTCACTTTGGAGGCAGCGCAAACCTTTACCTCGCCTAAAGCATCTCGACTTCCGTTCAACTACCTACATGTCCTTTGCTCCCACATACCCATCACATGTCCCAACACTTCCAAAAGATTAGGACTCTCGATACAAACGGCCGTTCATGCCGAGTGTGCCCAAGATTATCTGGGCTCTCTTTTACATGGTTTGAAACTCTTTCGGGCAAACGTGCAGAACAAAAGTAAATTGGCATGTAGTATTGAACGCCTTTAGGAGTTTTGTACATTCGAGGATATTGTCTTTTGGAACAGATAGTGCGTTGAGAATTGTGTCTTCTCTGGAAGCAGAGCGTTTGCATTATTTCGAGAAAAAAAACAGAGAAGACATACTCAGGCAGTATTTTTAGAATAAAAATTTTAAATAAAAGATTAAATGTCACCAAACTACAATAGTGTTGGGGAACTGGCTGTGCACAGATTGGCTGCAATATAACAATATGCCTGTTATAGCAATATAACAATATGACTGTTATAGCAGTATAACGATATGACTGTTATAGCAGTATAACAATATGCCTGTTATAGCAGTAATACAAAACTTTATCGGAAATTGCATTGGGATGTCCCACTGGAGTGTCAAAATGCAAGGACATTTCGACAGGAGTGGCGTTGACTTGTGTTGAGTTGTTTATATGCTCATTTAGAGAAGTTCTGTAAATAAACATATAAGATCAGAATACTTGCCGGAGACAATTTACTTCCAGTCAACTATCAATTTAACACTTATGTATCCGGTAAAATCCTTGGTTTGAGATCATGCCAAATTGAGAAACTTGAATTTATTTCACCCTTATTGAGCAATGGGTGTCCTAACGTTTTTTTTAATGTTGCCAAGTGATAATTACTTAATTGCATGTTGTATTGAGGGATTCTCCGGTCCCGCCAGGATCGAATGATAACTGTACACTTACCTTAATGTATCGGAGTGAGTTCAAGGGTTTAGAGTAGGTTAATATCCGAGGGCAATGGTATATTCAAGCTTGATGATGTGACAAGAGTTATGTGGTGCTGTCAATGCGCCGTTGCTATAATATTTTTGGAATAAGAAAGTGAAGCTTCGGAACTTTTTCTGAAGAATTGCCAGTGATTGATAATATATTCCATGGCATATTCTATGAATACCTAATGTATTTTGTGCAATGTGAATTAATCTGTAAGCTTAGTTCTGGAGAATATTGAACTTTCTGGGAGTTATTGGCGTTACCCATCCAGCTAAATAGGCAGTTTTCCACCGAAGCTCTGATTACCTCCTTCTTAGTTGCCAGTGGAAACGCATGCGGTCCGTAGTCGCATCAAAAGTATGCATGTGGCCAGTCCAAAATGTTTCTGACTGAGAAGGAGTCGTAGATTAATAAGGCATAATGTTTTCTCGTGATGTTATTTCCTAATGCACATGCAGTTCCTGGTTGGCCCTATTTGAGTGAAATTATAAAGAAGAATCCGTGCGATAACCAGTGCATTCTGTGGTGGGCTGGTTAGGGCATTTTATATACAGGTGACCAAGTTGAAAGCTTTGCCATGAATGATGTCGAGCATTCCATCTGTTGTTGCAGTTACATATCCAGGCATTTGAAAATATCCGAATCAAAGTACTGCTTGGAATTTCTAAGTGGCAGAAGACTAGGGAACCTCATCCTCATCTGGAAACTCAATGACTGGTATCCTGTTATAACCAAATCATTTATGTAGTTAATTTAGCAGTTTCCAATATATTAGTGAAACCATGTCAATAGGATATTAATTCAGTCATGGCAGTGTGATGTAATTTGAATAGGAGTAGTTGTCATACCTTTAACTGGGGATAACTGATGTCTCCCAATTGTCTAATGCGGGAAGTGCTACTTCAATGCATCACGATTGTCTATGAACTGGCTTACACTGGGCACCTTGATCGGCATGGCCGAATTGGGTTGTTGGCTCTGCTTCCGCACTGTATGACTCTAGGACTTTGTCCACATTTTTACAAACTGCTTCCGTATCCAATCAATATTGATACTAATCGATATTGCGTGGGCATCAGGAAACCTTCCCGCATGTAACATTGTATTTGCAGTTTAACATGTGTCTGACTTTCGAAAATCTATAGCGCTCTGATGAATTACTGCCGTGATGCTGTGAATTTAGAACCAGCAGTTTTCACCATTAACTTTATCCTTTTTTGTATCTTGGATGCAGATGTTTTAGGCAAGGCCAGTGTTCTATCCATCTCTAATTACCCTTGAAAAAGTGCTGCTGAGAAGCCTTCGTGAACCAGTGCAGTCCTTCTGCTGATGGCTGGGTATGGATTTCCAAGATTGGTACTAAGGATCAGCGAAGTGGGTGACTAATGATCACTAGTCAAATTTAAACATTTAGCAAGAATGAAACCAGATACCTGGGGAAATGTTTGCTTTTGAACTTGGGCAGTAGCTAAGTTTAAATTACTTCTATGGCTTTTCAGGGGCATTGCTTGCAGATATCATCTTATATCAGGACTTGAAGGAGATTTTAACTGCAGACACGATAGTAATTACATGGTTTACATTTTAAGCAAAGGCAGCCACGTAAGGTTTTTCTGTAGAAAGGCGACAGAGAGTGCTCACGTGCAACCCTTAAATTATAAAAAACTATTAATAACATTAAAGTTACTCTGTTATTTATTGCAACCATCAGACAACTTAAAAATAATATTTTAGAAACGAAAGTACTGTTCACAGGTTTGTTTGACAATGATGACCAAAGAGGACATTCGCTTCGATGAATCTTTGTTGTAAGTTTTGAAGACACAGAAGACTGCAGATGGAAGAATCTGGGGCAACAAACTGTCTGCTGTTTGAACTCAGTGGGTCGAGCAGCATCTCTTCAGGGATTTCTTTTTGGATATACGCTTTGAAGTGACAGAAGACAGCAGATGCTCTAATATGGAACAACAAACTCTCCGTTGATTGAACTCAGTGGAACGCGAGTCGAAACCCTCGACGTGTCGGGTTGAAACCATTGGAATTATCTCTCCTGTGCTGCATTTTCTGCCCCTGGGACCTTGTTTCTGGTTTCGACGCGGGTCGATTTTTTTTCCTGGTTCTATTCAAAGGCACAAAGATAACGTTCTATCAGAAGTAATTAAGAAGTATGCACGATTGTAAAACCCATGAAGAAGGATACGCGAAATTAGATTCTCAGCAAGATGAATTAATTACTTTTTCTGATCACATTCCCGAAGTCCTTTTTTTCCATATTTCATATTTAAAATATTCAATGTATTGTATTTCACGAACATTCGGTTCTGTGGGTTACTTTCCAAAGTGAGTGAGAGCATTCAAAATACTGAAAGCAATTTCAATTGCGCAGCTATAACCAGTCTGCGCCAAATTAAGCAGTTCTTGCTTTAAGAAATGAGCTGAATTGTAATTGGTCGGATATCATTACTACATTATCCACCAATCAGGAGGTCGGAGGCGACTGGTGATCTGCACAGCCCCTTACAATACCCAGCCGCCATCTCGTCCGATCAGACGCCGTGAACACTGGATAGGCAGCAGCTCCGGACGGTTTCTGCTCGATTGATTTCGAACTGGATACAACATCAGAACGATTAAATGAAAACATTGGAACAATTGGCAAAGGAGGTAGAGACATTTTCGGCGCCGTATTTGTCTCATTCAAATCAAATCGCTGTCGCAAGGCATTGTCTCGGGTTGAAACCATTGGAATGATTTCTCCTGGAAATGAGAGATAATATATATTGGCTGCTCAAATTCCGACTATTGTGCTGTTTGTTCTGCCCCTGGAAGCTTGTTTCTGGGCAGATTCGATATTCGGTTCCCGAGGAATTGCAACTGGGTGCCTTTGTTGGGAATATCGCAATTGATTTAGGGTTAGATTTAAAGGAACTCTCGTCTCGCAGTTTGCGGGTGGTGCCCAGCCCAAGGAAGCGATATGTTGACATAAATTTGTCAAAAGGAATTTTATTCGTGATTGAAAGAATCGACAGGGAGCAACTGTGCGGGCCGAGTACCGATTGCATTTTACCCTTGAACGTCGTGCTTGAAAATCCCCACACTCTTCACCAGGTGGAAGTGGAGATACTCGATGTAAATGACAACGCTCCCAGTTTTCCGAAAAGCCAGTTCCGCCTTGAAATCTCAGAGAATATGGCACCGGGAGCGCGATTCCACCTCGAGCCCGCTCACGATCCGGACATTGGGACGAACTCCGTACAGACTTACCAGCTCCTTCCGAATGAGTATTTCATTCTTGATGTACAAAACCGTGGCAGGATAGGAAATTTACCGGTGTTGGTGCTGCAGAGGACCCTGGATAGAGAAACCACATCGACCCATGAGGTAACGCTGCTTGCTGAAGACGGCGGGCTTCCTGTAAGATCGGGTACGGTTCAGGTAATTATCAGAGTGAAGGACGCGAACGACAATCCCCCTGTTTTCTCACAAGCCGTTTATAGTGTCAGTCTGGCGGAATCGGCTCCCGCGGGAAGTCTGATTATTAAGTTAAACGCTACTGATTTGGACGATGGCCCTAATGGAGATATAACATATTCTCTCAGCACCCATAACACCGCTGTCGTTCATGAATTGGTTGCCATGAATTCTCAAACTGGTGAAGTCAGACTGAAAGGGCATTTGGACTTTGAAAAAAGC
This sequence comes from Rhinoraja longicauda, assembly GCF_053455715.1. Taxonomy (NCBI): domain Eukaryota; kingdom Metazoa; phylum Chordata; class Chondrichthyes; order Rajiformes; family Arhynchobatidae; genus Rhinoraja; species Rhinoraja longicauda. Next base: position 34,354,414 of record NC_135966.1, read on the forward strand.
AAAACATTTGTGATTAATGTACAAGCAATCGACAACGGTCCTTATGCAATACCTCAAAACTGTGATATATTGCTTAATGTTATCGATGTGAATGACAACGCGCCTGAAGTGTCATTGACATCTATGTCCAGTACAATGGCAGAAAATTCGCCAAACGGAACCATTGTCGCACTTCTCAGCGCAGAAGATAAGGATTCTGGACAAAACGGGCAAGTACGATGTCAAATTCCGAATAACCTGCCCTTTAAGCTTAAATCATCCGTGAGGAATAATTGGAAGCTACTTGTACAACACGGGCTGGATCGAGAAACTACTCCCAGTTTTGACATCAGTGTGACATGCACGGATGCAGGGGAGCCACCTCTCACATCCAAGAAAAGTATCCGTGTAGATGTTTCAGATGTAAATGATAACGCACCGATGTTTACGCAGGCTGCATACACTGCAAATGTCATGGAGAATAACGTTATTGGTGATTCCATATTCTCCCTCACAGCCTATGATCCAGACATGGGACAGAACGCCCGACTAAACTTTACTATCCTGAATTCAATCGTGGCCTCGTATTTCTCCATTAACGCACAAAGTGGTGTCATTTTTGCTCATAAATCGTTTGACTACGAACAATTAAAAAACTTCCAAATCCATGTGATGGTGCGGGATTCTGGGGTCCCACCGCTCTCCAGTAACGTTACAGTGGGCGTTGTTATCCTCGATCAGAACGATAACGCTCCAGTGATCGTTAATCCTTTGCCCGAATATGGGTCAACTGTAATGGAGAAAATATCCAGGTTTGCAGAACCTGGATATCTAGTTGCCAGGGTATCCGCTACAGACGCCGACTCCGGTCAGAATGCCCGTCTGAGTTACCACGTTTTTCAGGCCACCCACCGTAATCTTTTTACTATTTCAGAGGACACAGGGGAAATTTGGACCATCCGTAGCATTGAGGCCAGGGATGCATCTCAACAAAGGCTGGTGATTGTTGTAAAAGATAATGGAATCCCATCCCTTTCAGCCACAGTGACTATTGTACTGTCTGTGAAAGGAAGCGACACGATACCCAGTGCCACCAGTCATTCTAAAGATCACGTCTTCTCTCCAGATTTGAACCTTTCCTTGGTCATAGCCTTGGGGACGACATCTATAATTTTTCTCGTGGTTTTAATTATCCTTGCTGTTAAAGTTCATAAAAACAGAAACTATGTAGGACACCAATACAATTCTCTGAACGTTTGCTGCTGTTTGGGATCAAGGAGGTCTATGAATGGAATTCAAAATGCCAGCAGGAGTCTTCAGTTACCACCGAACTACGTTGAGGTATTCGGAGGTGATCCGCTTTCGCAGAGTTACCGTTACGAGTCTTGTTCAACATTGCAGTCCGTGAAGAGAGATTTCAGGACCACTCAAAAATGTGGACTATCTACAGCAATGGATTATATCCAGAAAAATCCTATTGGGAAAGAGAACCCAGTAATGATAAGTTCTGAAAAGTCCAATTGCCGTGTGAATAACGAGGTGAGTTATTTCATAGAAAGAAAAACAATCTGTTTGTGAACTCTGGACATTCCAACAATTGCATGTTGAGCCGAGGGGCTCCTGTGTTCCACAATGTTCGAATGGCAAATATATGCTTCGCTTAATCTATTGGAGTGATTCAATTGATTGTGGACGATCAGCCATGATCACAATGAATGGCGGTGCTGGCTCGATGAGCCAAATGGCCTCCTCCTGCACCTATTTTCTATGTCTCTATGTTTCTATATAAGTGATTTGACTTGGTTGATATCAAGGGACAAAGGTGTATTCAAGCTAAATGTTGTGACGGGCATTACGTGGTGCTGTCAATGCTCTGCTGTACCTTTGGAAGGAGAAAGTGGGACTTTGTAAATAGCTCTGAAGAAATGTCAATGATTTATAGCAGTGTATTCTATGGCAGACTGCATTAATATCTAAAGGACTCCTTGTAATGGTAATTATTCTGTAAACATAGTTCTGGGTGGTATTTCACTTTCTGAGAAATCTTGGTGTCTCCTATGATGGAAATCAAACAGTATTCCACGGAGATTCTGATACCTCCTTCTTAGTTGTGGGAAGTCTATGGAGTGCCGTCGAAGCCCAAGGAAACACACATGTGGTCTGCAGTCGCAGCTATGTGGCCTGTTCAAATGTTTCCGCTAAGTAAGGAGACATGAATTAATGAGGCATGTGATTTTCTCGTTATTTGCTTATGCAATTTGCATTTCTTGTTTGGCCAGATTTAGTTAAGATTATAAAGAAGTATCAGTGGGTTATCCAATGCATTCTGTGGTGGTCTGAATGAAATCTGAAGGCATTTTAGGCATCGATAGTCAAGCTGAAAGTTTTACCATGACTCATGTTCAGCATTGTTGCAGTTACAATAGACAATAGACAAAAGGTGCAGGAGGAGGCCATTCGGCCCTTCGAGCCAGCACCGCCATTCAATGGGATTATGGCTGATCATTCTCAATCAGTACCCCGTTCCTGCCTTCTCCCCATACCCCCTGACCCCGCTATGCTTAGGAGCTCTATCTAGCTCTCTCTTGAATGCATTCAGAGAATTGGCCTCCACTGCCTTCTGAGGCAGAGAATTCCACAGATTCACAACTCGCTGACTGAAAAAGTTTTTCCTCATCTCAGTTCTAAATGGCCTACCCCTTATTCTTAAACTGTGCTCCTTGTTCTGGACTCCCCCAACATTGGGAACATGTTTCCTGCCTCTAACGTGTCCAACCCCTTAATAATCTTATACGTCTCGATAAGATTTCCTCTCATCCTTCTAAATTCCAGTGTATACAAACCTAATCGCTCCAGTCTTTCCACCTATGACAGTCCCGCCATTCCGGGAATCAACCCAGTAAACCTACGCTGCACGAACTCAATAGCAAGAATATCCTTCCTCAAATTTCGAGACCAAAACTGCACACACTACTCCAGGTGCGATCTCACTAGGGCCCTGTACAACTGCAGAAGGACCTCTTTGCTCCTATACTCAACTCCTCTTGTTATGAAGGCCAACATTCCATTGGCTTTCTTCACTGCCTGCTGTACCTGCATGCTTCCTTTCAGTGACTGATGCACTAGGACACCCAGATCTCGTTGTACGTCCCCTTTCCTAACTTGACACCATTCAGATAATAATCGGCCTTCCTATTCTTACCACCAAAGTGGATAACCTCACACTTATCCACATTAAACTGCATCTGCCATGCATCCGCCCACTCACACAACCTGTCCAAGTCACCCTGCAACCTCATAGCATCTTCCTCACAGTTCACACTACCACCCAGCTTTGTATCACCTGCAAATTTGCTAATGGTACTTTTACTCCCTTCATCCAAGTCATTAATGTATATTGTAAATAGCTGCGGTCCCAGCAACGAACATTGCGGTACCCCACTAGTTACTGCTTGCCATTCTGAAAGAGACCCATTTATCCCCACTCGTTGCTTTCTGTCTGTCAACCAATTTTCTATCCATGTCAGTACCCTACCTCCAATACCATATGCTCTAATTTTGCCTACTAATCTCCTATGTGGAACCTTGTCTAAGGCTTTCTGAAAGTCAAGGTACACCACATCCACCGGCTCTCCCCTGTCAATTTTCTTTGTTACATCCTCAAAGAATTCCGGAAGATTAGTCAAGCATGATTTCCCCTTCGTAAATCCATGCTGACTCGGAACAATCCTGTTACTACTATCCAAATGCTCCGCAATTTCGTCTTTTATAATTGACTCCAGCATCTTCCCCACCACTGATGTCAGACTAACTGGTCTATAATTTCCCGTTTTCTCTCTCTCTCCTTTCTTAAAAAGTGGGACAACATTAGCTACCCTCCAATCCACAGGAACTGATCCTGAATCTAGAGAACATTGGAAAATGATCACCAATGCGTCCACAATTTCTAGCGCCACCTCCTTAAGTACTCTGTGTTGCAGGCTATCAGGCCCTGGGGTTTATAAGCCTTCAGTCCCATCAGTCTATCCAACACCATTTCCTGCCTAATGTGGATTTCCTTCGGTTCCTCCGTCATCCTAGGATCTCTGGCCACTAGAACATCTGGGAGATTGCTTAAAACTTCGTTAGTGAAGACAGATCCAAAGTACCGGTTCAACTCGTCTGCCATTTCCTTGTCCCCCATAATAAATTCCCCCGCTTCTGTCTTCAAGGGTCCGACATTTGCCTTGACTATTTTTTTCTTCTTTACATACCTAAAAAGGCTTTTACTATCCTCCTTTATATTATTGGCTAGTTTACCCTCGTACCTCATCTTTTCTCCCCGTATTGCCTTCTTAGTCATCTTCTGTTGCTCTTTAAAAGAGTCCCGATCCTCTGGCTTCCCACTCTTCTTTGTTTTGTTGTACTTCTCCTCTTTTATTTTTATGCTGTCCTTGACTTCCCTTGTCAGCCACGGGTGCCTCTTACTCCCCTTGGAATCTTTCCTCCTCTTTGGGATAAATTGTTCCTGCAACGTCTGCATTATTCCCAGGAATACCTGCCATTGCTGTTCCACCGTCTTCCCTGCTAGGATCTTCTTCCAGTCAATTCTGGCCAGCTCCTGCCTCATGCCTCTGTAATCCCCTTTGCTATACTGTAATACTGACACTTCCGATTTTCCCTTCTCCCTCTCAATTTGTAGTGTAAAACTTATCATATTGTGATCACAGCATCCCAATGCTTCTTTTACCTCGAGTCCCCTAATCAGATCAGGTTCATTACACAACACTAAATCCAAAATTGCCTTCTCCCTAGTAGGCTCCAGTACAAGCTGTTCTACGAATGCATCTCGGAGACACTCCACAAACTCTCTTTCCTGGGGTCCATTACCAACCTGATTTTCCCAGTCTACCTGCATGTTGAAATCTCCCATAACCACGGTAGCATTACATTTGCGACATGCCAATGTTAGCTCCTGATTCAACTTGCACCCTACGTCGAGGCTACTGTTTGGGGGCCTGTAGATATCTCCCATTAGTGTCTTTTTACCCTTACAATTCCTTATTTCTATCCATACTGATTCTACATCTCCTGATTCTATGTCACCCCTTGCAAGGGAGTGAATATCATTCCTCACCAACAGAGCGACCCCACCCCCTCTCCCAACCTGTCTGTCTTTTCTATATGTGGTGTACCCCTGAATATTATGTTCCCAGCCCTGGTCCTCTTGTAGCCATGTCTCAGTGATTCTCACAACATATCCAGGCATTTGGAAAATATCCGAATCAAAATTTGTTTTGCAATTTCCAAGTGGCAGAAGAGCAGTGAACCTCATCCTCACTTCAAAACACAATGACTGGTGCCTTGTCATAACCAGAATATTCGTATAGCTAATTCACCAGTTCCCACTATACGGTGAAACAATGTCATTGGGATGCGAATTCAACAATGACAGTGTGACATCATTAGCGTGGGAGTAGTTACCATATCTGTTGCTGCGGAGATCTGGTGCCTACCAGTTATATTATGTATGAAGTGCTACCTCCTCGCATCACAAATTTCTGGGACCTGGCTTCGATGGGGCACCTTGGTCGTTATGTACGAGTTGGACCGAAGGATTTGTTTCAGCACTGTTTGAGTCTATGGCCCTATGACTTATTCCATATGGGTGCGGACTGCCTCTTTGTCCAGGGAATATTGATACTAATCGATATCGTATGGGAATCAACAAACGTTACCGCATGTAACATTGCATTTGCATTGAACAGGTGTCTGCGTACGTTTAACAAGTGTGGAGGGACCAAAATCGAATTCCGACGAATTGTTGCAGTAAATCCGTGATTTTCGAATCATCAGTTTTCAATCATCTGTCATCCTTTTAAAAAAAATATTGGATGCGGATGTTTTCGGCAGCCCAGTGGTTTATCCATCCCTCATAACCCTCGAAAATGTGCTTTTGAGATGCCTTCGAGAACCAGTGCAGTGCTTGTGCTGATTGCTCTCCCGTAAGGCGGTTGATAAGGAATTCCAATACAAACACAGTATCAACGAGGGAATGGTAATATAAATAATTTACAAGTCTAAGGTTAACATTTAGCAGATATGGAACCAGAAAATGGTAAAGTACCTGGGAAAAGATTTGTTTTTCAACTTGTGCAGAAGCAACCTCCAACTTACTCCTGTCTCCACCTATATCCTTCCTTTGTCCCACCCCCGACATCAGTCTGAAGAAGGGTCTCGACCCGAAACGTCACCCATTCCTTCTCTCCCGAGATGCTGCCTGACCTGCTGAGTTACTCCAGCATTTTGTGAATAAATCCAACTTACTCCTTATGATTAGTTCCGGAGAATTGCCCGTAGATTTTATCTCATAACAGGAGATTTTAACTGTAGACAAGATACCAATTACATTGTTTACATTTTAAGGAAAGACAACCACGTTGAACGTTTTACTTTAGAAAGAATATCTGCGTGCAACCGTTAAAATGAGAAAATAAGTGATGCAATATAACTTACTCTGTTATTTATTGACGCCACCAGACATCATAAAAGTAATATTCCAGAAATGAACGTGCCATTGATGGCTTCGTTTGAAACTGAGCAACAAAGGAGATATTCATTTAGGTGAATCTTCGGTGATATGTTTTGAAGGCACAGAAAACCGCAAATGGTGGAATCTGGAGCAACAAACTATCTGCTGGTTCAACTCAGCGGGTCGAGCAGCATCTGGTGAGGATAGGGGTGGGGGGGGGGGTGGGTAAATTGTCCACAGTCCAGGTCGAAACTATGCATCAGGTCTTTTTGATTCTATTCAAAAGCAGAATGATAGCGTTCTGTCACTGGCTATTAACCGATCGCCACGATCGTAAAGACATGATGAAGGCTACGCGAAATTAGATTCGCAGAAAAAATAGTTACTTTTTCTTCTGATAAAATTTCTGTAATCATTTGTTCCCATATTTCATCTTTAATATATTCACTCTTGCAGTTCCTCAAAATTCGGTGGTGGGGGTAGCTTTCCACAGAAAGTGACAGCATCCAAAACGCTAAAAGCAATTTCAATTGCGCAACGGTAAATTGAAAACGGTCTGCGTCAGATCCAGCAGTTCTTGCTTTAAGAAATGTGCTGAATTGTAATTGGTTGGATATGATTGCTATATTATCCACCAATCAGGAGGTTGGAGGCGACTGGTGATCTGCACAGCCCCTTACAATACCCAGCCGCCATCTCGTCCGATCAGACGCCGTGAACACTGGATAGGCAGCAGCTCCGGACGGTTTCTGCTCGATTCATTTCGCACTGGATACAACAAAACGTTTAAATTACAACATTGGAACAATTCGTAAAGGAGGTGGAGAAATTTCCTGCGTCGTTTGTCGCGTTCAAATTATATCGCTCTCGAAAGGTATAGTCTCGTGTTGAAACCATTGGAATGATTTCTCCTGGAAATGAGAGATAATATATATTTTCTGCTCAAATACCGAATATTGTGCTGCTTTTTTTGCTCATGGGACCTTGTGTCTGGGCAGATTCGATATTCGGTTCCCGAGGAATTGCAACTGGGTGCCTTTGTTGGGAATATCGCAAATGATTTGGGGTTAGATTTAAAGCAGCTCTCGGCTCGCAGTTTGCGGGTGGCGCCCAGCCCGAGGAAGCGGTATGTTGACGTAAATTTTGCAAAAGGGATTTTATTTGTGAAAGAGAGAATCGACAGAGAGCAGCTTTGCGGTCCGAGTACCGAATGCATTTTACCCTTGAACGTCGTGCTTGAAAATCCCCTCAGTCTTCACCAGGTGGAAGTGGAGATACTCGATGTAAATGACAACGCTCCCAGTTTCCCCAATAGCCAGATCCGTCTTGAAATCTCAGAGAATATGGCAGCGGGTGCGCGATTCATGCTCGAGGGGGCTCACGATCCGGACATTGGGACGAACTCCGTGCAGACTTATCAGCTCCTTCCAAATGAATATTTCATTCTTGATGTACAAGAACGTGACAGGATAGGAAATTTACCAGTGTTGGTGCTGCAGAGGACCCTGGATAGAGAAACGACATCGACCCATGAGGTAACGGTGCTTGCTGAAGACGGCGGAGTCCCTGTAAGATCGGGTACGGTTCACATAACTGTCAAAGTGAAGGACGCGAACGACAATGAGCCCGTTTTCTCACAATCGGTTTATAGTGCTAATCTGAGGGAGTCGGCTCCCATAGGTAGTCTGATTATTAAGTTAAACGCCACTGATTTAGACGATGGCCCTAATGGACAGATAACATATTCTCTCAGCAGCCTTAATTCTGTTGACCTTCGTAAATTAGTTGCTGTGAATTCCGAAACTGGTGAAATCAAACTGAAAGAATATTTGGACTTTGAACAAAGCAAAACATTTGTGATTAATATCCAGGCAATCGACAACGGACCTTACGCAATACCTCAATACTGTGATGTGTTGGTGGATGTTGTCGATGTGAATGACAATGCCCCTGAAGTGTCTTTGACATCCATGTCCCGTGAAGTTGCAGAAAATGCTCCAATCGGAACCATTGTTGCCCTTCTCAGCGCAGAAGATAAGGATTCTGGACAAAACGGACATTTACAATGTCAAATTCCGAACAAACTGCCCTTCAAGCTGGAATCATCCGTGAGGAATAATTGGAAACTGCTTGTACAACAGGGGCTGGATCGCGAAACTACCTCCAGGTATGACATCACCGTGACATGCACGGATGCCGGGGACCCACCGCTCACATCGAAGAAAAATATCCGTGTAGATGTTTCAGATGTAAATGATAACGCACCGAGATTTACGCAGGCTGCATACACTGCAAATGTCATGGAGAATAACGTTGTTGGGAATTCCATATTCTCACTCACGGCCTATGATCCAGACACGAGACAAAACGCAAGATTAAACTTTTCTATCTTGAATTCAGTCGTGGCCGCGTATGTCTCCATTAACGCACAGAATGGTGTCATTTTTGCTCAGAAATCGTTTGACTACGAACAATTGAAAAACTTCCAAATCCACGTATTGGTGCTGGATTCTGGAGTCCCACCACTCTCAGCGAACGTTACTGTGGACGTTGTTATCCTCGATCAGAACGATAACGCTCCAGTGATCGTTAATCCTTTGCCAGAATATGGGTCAACTGTAATGGAGACAATATCCAAGTTTGCAGAACCTGGATATCTAGTTGCCAAGGTATCCGCCACAGACGCCGACTCAGGTCAGAATGCCCGTCTAACGTATCATGTGTTTCAGGCCACCCACCGTAATCTTTTTACTATGTCAGAGGACACAGGGGAAATTTGGACCATCCGTGGCATTGAGACAAAGGATGCAGTTAAACAAAGGCTGGTGATTGTTGTAAAAGATAGTGGAATCCCATCGCTTTCAGCTACATTGACTATCGTACTATCTGTGAAAGGAAGCGACACGATATCCAGTGCCGCCAGTCTATCTAAAGGTCACGTCTTAACTCCAGATTTGAACCTTTCTTTGGTCATAGCTTTAGGAACGACATCTATCATTTTCCTCGTGATTTTAATTATCCTTGCTGCAAAGGTTCATAAAAACAGAAATGGCTTAGGGCGCCAATATGGTTCTCTGAATGTCTGCTGCTGTTTGGAATCAAGGAGTTCTTTGAATGGGATTCAAAATGCCAGCAGAAGTCTTCAGATACCACCGAACTACGTTGAGGTGTTCGGATGTGATCCGCTTTCTCAGAGTTACCGTTATGAGTCTTGTTCAACATTGCAGTCGGTGAAGAGAGATTTCAGGACCACTCAAACCTGTGGGCTACCTCCAGCAATGGATTATCTACCGAAAAAAACTATTGGTAAAGAGAAGCCAGGAATGATAAGTTCTGAAAACTCCAACTTCCGTATGAATAACGAGGTGAGTTATTTCAAAGAAACAGAAACACCTGCTCATTGCAACTTCATTACATGTTGTACGGGGGGGGGGGGCGGGGGACGGAGGGGGAGGGGGAGGGGGTCCCATGTCCCTCTGTGATAGAATAGTAAGAGTATGCTTATCTTACCATATTGGGGTGAGCTCAGGGGATTTGACTTGGTTGATATCAAGGGACAATGGTGTATTCAAGATTGATGATGTGACGGGAATTATGTTGTGCTGTCAAAGCTCTGCTGCTTTTGTTCTTTTAGAATGAGAAAATGAGATATTGGAAATAGTTCTGAAGAAATATCAGTGATTTATAGCAGCGTAGTCTATGGCAGACTGCATGAATTTCAAAAGTGCCTTTTGTAATGGTAACTATGTAAACAGTTCTGGAGAGTATTTTACTTTCTGAGAGCTGTAGGTGTCACATGTCGAGGCAAATAGATGGTGTTCCACGGAAGTTCTGATTACCTCCTTCTTAGTTGTGGGGAGCCTATGTAGTGTGCTCAAAGCCCAAGAAAGAACACGTGGTCTGCAGTCGCAGCGAAAGTATGTATGTGGTCAGTCAAAACTGTTTGTGCTAAATAAGGAGACATAGATTAACAAGGCAAAGAGCTTTTTCGTTGTTATTTGCTTATGCGCTTACATTTCTTGTTTGAGCATTTTTGGTTGAGATTCTGAAGAAGCATCAAGTGGGACATCCAAAGTATTCTGTGGTGGTCTGAATGAATTTTGAGGCATTTTATGCTCCGATAATCAAGTTGAAAGTTTTATTATGACGAATGTTGAGCATTCAATATGTTGTTGCAGTTACACATCCAGGTAATTGCAAAATATCTGAGTCAAAATATTGCATTGCAATGTCCAAATGGCGGAAGAGCAGGGAACCATATCGTCGCCTCAAAACACAATGGCAGATGCCCTGTCATGACCAAAAGAATGTATGTAGCTAATCGGTGCTGGCTCGAAGGGCCGAATGGCCTACCCCTGCACCTATTGTCTATAATTTAGCAGTTTCCAATATATGGTGAAACCATGTTATTGGGATGTGAATTCAATAATGACAGGATGACATCTTTAGAGTAGAAGTTGTCCTATCTGTTGCTAGGGATAGCTGATGCCTACCATGTTTATTATTAATGAAGTGCCATCCCAACACATCGCCATTGTCTGGGAACTGGCATAGATGAGATACGTTGGTCATTATGAGCTTCTGCACTGCATGAATCTCTGACTAATGAGGTATTCCATATGGGTACGGACTGCTTCCTTATCCAAGGAATATTTTTAACTAATCAATATCGTTTGCGAATCAGCAAACTTTCCCCCATGCATTTAACAGGCGTCTTCTGCACGCGTGTAGCAGGAGAGGCGGCCCCCAAACAGAATTCCCATGGATTAGTGCAGTGAAGCCATGATTTTAATATCAGCAATTTTCAACCTGTCGTACCTTCTTTGTAACTTATGTGCAAGTGTTTTATGCAAGACCTGATCCTTCCCTAGATTCCCTTGAAATAGAGGTGTTCAGACGCATTCGTGAATCAGTGCAGTCCTTGTGCTGATGGCTCTCCCGTAGGACTGTTGGTAAGGAATTCGAATACCAACAATTAGTATCAGCGAGGGAATGGTGATAGAAAATTACAAGTCTTAGTTCAACATTTAGTAGATACTCGACCAAGTGGACCCGTTGGGCACAAATCTCCCCTGCATTGGTGCAGCAACCGCTCCTCGCCCCCTCCGCCCCTCCGCCCCCTCCCTCCATCATCCCCTCCCTAGCAGATAGATTTAAACCTTAAAATGTGAATAACTTAAAAAATATAACACCGATTTCAATGAAACTTCTTCCATTAGCACCAAAGGGACGACGGTGATTAAGGTGGGCCTAAAATTGCGCTATCGTGTACCGGTTTGGCTGTAGTTCATGAACAAACAAACAAACAAACAAACAAACGAGAGTTTTAGTATATAGATGAAACCTGGAAATGCTAAAGTACCTGGGATTTTTTTTCAATTGGTACAACTTATCGTTAGATCCGGAGCATTGCCTGTATATATGATATAATATCAGAACTTAAGGAGATTATAACCGTTGACACGAAAGCAAATACATGGTTCACATTTTAACCAAGGCGGCCACGTTGATAGTTTTAACTTTAACAAGAGTACTTGCGCGCAACCTTTGAAATATAAAAACTATAGTACTACTGTTAAGATGTAAGTTACTCTGCTACTTATTGAAGCCACCAGACAATATAACCATAATGTTTCACAAATGAAGTTACTGTTGACGGGTTTGTTTGAAACTAACCAACAAATAGGATATTCATTTCGGTGAATCTTTGGTTATATGTTCTGAAGACATAGAAGACTGTAAGTGCATTAAACCGAAACAACAAACTATCTGCTGGTTTAACTCAGCGGGTCGAGCAGCACCTGTTGAGGGGAAGGGGGAGGGGAGGGGGCAGGATGAAGGGGGGGTGGAGAATGTCGACGTTCCGGATCGAAACCATGCATTGGTTCGATTCAAAGGCGGAATGACGGCCATTTGTCACTGGCTATTGATGGATCCACACGATTGTGAAGACACGATGAAGGACACACGAAATTAGATTCGCAGCAAGTTGAGTCAATTTATTTCTTTTGAACACACTCCTGAAATCATAATTTTCCATATTTTTTCTTTAAGACATTCACTGTATTACAGCTCATGAATATTCTCTTCTGGGGGTAACTTTCCACAGTAAGTAAGAAATGCAAAAAGCAACTTCAATTGCACAGCAATAAATTTATCTGCGCCAAATTAAGCAGTTATTGCTTTAAGAAATGAGCTGAATTGTAATTGGTCGGATATGACTGCTGCATTATCCACCAATCAGGAGGCTGGATGCGACTGGCGATCTGCACAGCCCCTTACAATACCCAGCCGCCATCGCGTTCGATCAGACGCCGTGAACACTGGATAGGGAGGAGCTCCGGACGGGTTCTGCTCGATTCATTTCGAACTGGATATAACATCGGAACGATTAAATGAAAACATTGGAACAATTCGCAAAGGAGGTAGAGACATTTTCTACGTCGTATTTGTCTCATTGAAATCAAATCGCTGTCGAAAGGTATTGTCTCGGGTTGAAACTATTGGAATGATTTCTCCTGGAAATGAGAGATAATATATATTGGCTGCTCAAATACGGACTATTGTGCTGCTTGTTCTGCCCCTGGGACATTGTTTCTGGCCAGATTCGATATTCGGTTCCCGAGGAATTACAACTGGGTGCCTTTGTTGGGAATATCGCAATTGATTTAGGGTTAGATTTAACGCAGCTCTCGGCTCGCAGATTGCGGGTGGCAACCAGCCAGAGGAAGCGATATATTGATGTAAATTTGGCAAAAGGGATTTTATTTGTGAATGAAAGAATCGACAGGGAGCAACTGTGCGGGCCGAGCACCGATTGCATTTTACCCTTGAACGTCTTGCTTCAAAATCCCCTCAGTCTTCACCAAGTGGAAGTGGAGATACTCGATGTAAATGACAACGCTCCTCGTTTCCCCAAAAGCCAGATCCGCCTTGAAATCTCAGAGAATATGGCACCGGGAGCGCGATTCACTCTCGAGCCCGCTCACGATCCGGACATTGGGACGAACTCCTTGCAGACTTACCAGCTCCTTCCGAATGAGTATTTCATTCTTGATGTACAAGAACGCGATAGGCTAGGAAATTTACCGGTGTTAGTGCTGGAGAGGTTCCTGGATCGAGAAACGACATCGACCCATGAGTTAACACTGCTTGCTGAAGACGGCGGGGTCCCTATAAGATCGGATAACGTTCAGGTAACTGTCAGAGTGAAGGACGCGAACGACAATGCTCCTCTTTTCTCGCAAGCGGTTTATAGTGTCAATCTGGTGGAATCGGCTCCCATAGGAAGAATGATTATTAAGTTAAACGCCACTGATTTAGATGATGGCTCTAATGGAGAGATAACATATTATCTCAGCAGCCGTAACTCTGCTGATGTTCGTCATTTAGTTGGTGTGAATTTCCAAACTGGTGAAATCAAACTGAAAGAACATTTGGACTTTGAAGAAAACAAAACATTTGTGATCAATATACAAGCAACTGATAAAGGTACGCCTTCAATTTCTCAACACTGTGATGTGTTGGTGGATGTTGTCGATGTTAATGACAATGCCCCTGAAGTGTCATTGACATCCATGTCCAGTACAGTGGCAGAAAATGTTTCAATCGGAACCATTGTCGCCCTTCTCAGCGCAGAAGATAAGGATTCTGGACAGAACGGGCAAGTACAATGTCAAATTCCGAATAAACTGCCCTTTAAGCTGGAATCATCCGTGAGGAATAATTGGAAGCTGCTTGTACAACACGGACTGGATCGCGAAACCACTTCCAGGTATGACATCACTGTGACATGTACGGATGCAGGGGACCCACCGCTCACCTCGCAGAAAAATATCCGTGTAGATGTTTCAGATGTAAATGACAACGCACCGAGTTTTACGCGGGCTGCATTTACGGCAAATGTCATGGAAAATAACGTTATTGGGGATTCCATATTCTCCCTCACAGCCTATGATCCAGACACGGGACAAAATGCTCGACCAAACTTTACTATCCTGAATCCAGTCGTGGCCTCGTATGTCTCCATTAATTCACAAAATGGTGACATATTTGCTCAGAAATCGTTTGACTACGAACAATTGAAAAGCTTCCAGATCCATGTATTGGTGCGGGATTCTGGAATCCCTCCGCTCTCCAGTAACGTTACAGTGGACGTTGTTATCCTCGATCAGAACGATAACGCTCCAGTGATCGTGAATCCTTTGCCAGAACATGGGTCGACTGTAATGGAGACAATATCCAGGTTTGCAGATCCTGGATACCTAGTTGCCAAGGTATCCGCTATTGACGCCGACTCCGGTCAGAATGCCCGTCTGACTTATGTTTTGCAGGCCATCCATCGTAATCTTTTTACTATTTCAGAGGATACAGGGGAAGTTTGGACCATCCGTGCCATTGAGACAAAGGATGCATCGAAACAAAGGCTGATGATTGTTGTAAAAGATAATGGATTCCCATCGCTTTCAGCCACAGTAACCATTGTACTATCTGTGAAAGGAACCGACACGATATCCAGTGCCACCAGTCTTTCTAAAGACCATGTCTTCTCTCCAGATTTGAACCTGTCATTGGTCATAGCTTTAGGAACGACATCTATAATTTTCCTTGTGATTTTAATTATCCTGGCTGTCAAGGTTTATAAAAACAGAAATGGCGTAGGCCGTCAATATGGTTCTCTGAACGTCTGCTGCTGTTTGGAGTCAAGGAGTTCTCTGAATGGAATACAACATGCCAGCAGAAGTCTTCAGATACCGCCAAATTACGTTGAGGTGTTCGGAGGTGATCCGCTTTCTCAGAGTTACCGTTACGATTCTTGTTCAACGTGGCAGTCTGCGAAGAGAGATTTAAGGACCACTCAAACGTGTGCACTATCTACAGCAATGGATTATGACCAAAAAAAAACTATTTCCAAAGAGAACCCAGGAATGATAAGTTCTGAAAACTCCAACTGCCGTGTGAATAACGAGGTGAGTTATTTCAAAGAAAGAGAAATAATTGGGTTGTGAAATCTGGACATTGCAACTTCATTACATGTTGTGCTGTGGTGGAGGGGGGTGGTCACATATTCGATCTTTGATCGAATGATATGAGTACGTTTAGCCTAACTGATTAGTGTGAGCTCAAGGGATATGACTTGGTTGATATCAAGGGGCAATGGCGCATTGAAGATTGATAACGTGTCGGGAATATGTGGTGCTGTCAATGCTCTGGCGCTGTTGTTCTTTTAGAATGAGAAAATGAGACATTGGAAATACTTCTGAAGAAATATCAATGATTTATAGCAAAGGTGGTTTACGGCAGACTACATGAATATCTAAAGTACTGTTTGTAATGGTAATTATTCTGTAAACATAGTTGTGGAGAGTATTTTACTTTCTAAAAGTTGTTAGCACCTGTCGAGGCAATTAGATGGTACTCCACGTAAGTTCTGATTAACTCCTTCTTAGTTGTGGGAGTCTATGTAGTGTCCCCAAAGCCCAAAGGAACACGCATGTGTTCTACAGTCGCAGACAATGTACGTATGTGGTCAGCCAAAAATGTTTGTGCTAAATAGGAGACATAGATTAATAAGGCAAAGTGTTTATTTGTTGTTATTTGCTTATGAACATATTTCCTGGTTGGGTATTTTTCGTTGCGATTCTGAAGAAGCATCAGCGGATATCCAGTGCAGTCTGTGGAGATCTGAATTAAATTTGACGGCATTTTTAGCACCGATAATCAAATTGAAAGCTTGACCATGACTAATGTTGAGCATTCCATATGTTGTTGCAGTTATATATCCAGACATTTATAAAATAACCGAATGAAAATATTCCTTTGCAATTTCCAAGTGGCGGAAGAGCAGGGAACCTTATCGTTGCCGCAAAGCACCATGACTCTGTCATAACCAGGAAAAAATATGTAGCTAATTCAGCAGTTTCCAACATACGGTGAAACTAAGTGGTTGGGATATGAATTCAATAATGGCAGTATGACATCATTAGAGTAGAAGTTGTCCTGCCTGTTGTTAGGTATACCTCTTTCCTACCAATTTTGATGATTTGCCATCTCAAGGCATCACCATTGTCTGGGATGTAGACACAATATGCTGGAGTAACTCAGCAGGACAGGCAGCATCTCTGGAATGAAGGAATGGGTGACGTATCTGGCCGAGACTCTCCTTCAGACCGAGTTACTTCAGCATTTTGTGTCTACCTTCGATTTAAACCATCATCTGCAGTTATTTCCCATACTATACTCTGGGATCTGTCCTAGATGGGGTAACTTGGCATTATGGGCTGCATGATTTTTTTACCCTATTACTTATTCCATATGGGTACGGCTGCTTCTTCATCCATGGAATATTGATACTAATCAATATCAGCAAACTTTCTCCATGTAATTTGCATTGAGTAGGTGTCTTCTGCATGTATTTAGCAGGTGTGGCGGGACCCAAACCGAGTTCCTACGATTTATTGCAGTGAAGTCATGATTTTAGAATCAGCAGTTTTCAACCATCAGTCGTACCCTTCTTTGTATCTTGAATGCAAGTTTTTTATGCAAGATCAATGTATTGTCCTTCCCACATTTCCCGTGAAATCATGGTATTCAGACGTCTTCCTGAATCAATGCAGTACTTGTGCTGATGGCTTTCCCATAAGACTGTTGGTAAGGAATTCCAACACCAACAATCAGTAGCAGTGCGGGAATGGTAAAATATAATTACCAGACTAAGTTGAACATTCAGCAGACATTAAATCAGAAAATGCTAAAGTACCTGGGAAATATTGTTTTTCAATTAGTACAACGTATAGTTAGATCCGGAGGATTGCCTGCAGATTTAACATAATATCAGAACTTGAAGGAGATTTTAACCAGAGACACGATAACTAAACATGTTAACATGTTAACTAAAGACAGCGTGCAACCCTTAAAATATAAAAACTACAGTACTATTGTTAAAACATAAGCACTCTGCTATTTATTGAAGCCACCAGAGAATATAACAATAACATTTCAGGAATGAATGTACTGTTGACGGTTTTGTTTGAAACTGACCAACAAATAGAATAGTCATTTCGGGAAATCTTTGGTTATATGTTTTTAAGACACGGAAGGCTGCGGGTGCTACAAACCGAAATAACAAACTATCTGCTGGTTGAACTCAGCGGATCGAGCAGCGCCCGTTGAGGAAGGGGGAGGGCAGGGGGTGGGAAGGGGGGGGGGCGGTTGTCGACAGTTCAGGTAGAAACCATGTAGCAGGTATTTTTGGATCGAATCTAAAGCAGAATGACGGTGTTTTGTAATTGGCTGTTGACAGATCGCAACGATTGTAAAGACACGATGAAAGATACATTAAATTAGATTCGCAGCAAGTTAAGTTCTTTCTACTCAACACATTCCTGAAATCATAAGTTTCGAAATTTCATCTTTAGGATATTCACTGTATTACAGTTCATGAACATCGGTACTGGTGGTAACTTCTCACAGTAAGTAAAATAACACCCAAAATGCTGAAAGCAATTACATTTCCGCAACAATAAATGTAACGTCTGCGCCAAAGCAATTTCAATTACGCAACAATAAATGTAACGTCTGCGCCAATTTAAGCAGTTCTCGCTTTAAGAAATGAGCTGAATTATAATTGGTCGGATATGACTGCTGCATTATCCACCAATCAGGAGGTCGGAGGCGACTGGTGATCTGCACAGGCCCTTACAATACCCAGCCGCCATCTCGTCCGATCAGACGCCGTGAACACTGGATAGGCAGCAGCTCCGGACGGATTCTGCTCGATTCATTTCGAACTGGATATAACATCGGAACGACTAAATGAAAACATTAGAACAATTCGCAAAGGAGGTAGAGACATTTTCTGCGTCGTATTCGTCTCATTTAAATCAAATTGCTGTCGAAAGGTATTGTCTCGGGTTGAAACCTTTGGAATGATTTCTCCTGGAAATGAGAGATAATATATATTGGCTGCTCAAATACCGATTATTGTGCTGCTTGTTCTGCCCCTGGGACTTTGCTTCTGGGCAGATTCGATATTCGGTTCCCGAGGAATTGCAACTGGGTGCCTTTGTTGGGAATATCGCAAATGATTTGGGGTTAGATTTAAAACAGCTCTCGGCTCGCAGTTTGCGGGTGGCGCCCAGCCCGAGGAAGCGGTATGTTGACCTAAATTTGTCAAAAGGGATTTTATTTGTGAATGAAAGAATCGACAGGGAGCAATTGTGCGGGCCGAGTACCGAATGCATTTTACCCTTGAACGTCGTGCTTGAAAATCCCCTCAGTCTTCACCAGGTGGAAGTGGAGATAATCGATGTAAATGACAACGCTCCCAGTTTCCCCAAAAGCCAGATCCGTCTTGAAATCTCAGAGAATATGTCACCGGGAGCGCGATTCAACCTCGAGGCCGCTCACGATCCGGACATTGGGACCAACTCCGTGCAGACTTACCAGCTGCTTCCGAATGAGTATTTCATTCTTGATGTACAAGAACGTGCTAGGATAGGAGATTTACCGGTCTTAGTGCTGCAGAGGGCCCTGGATAGAGAAAGGAGACCGAACCATGACTTAACGGTGCTTGCTGAAGACGGCGGAGTCCCTCTGAGATCGGGTAAGGTTCAGGTAACTGTCAGAGTGAAGGACGCGAACGACAATCCCCCTGTTTTCTCACAAGCGGTTTATAGTGTCAGTATGGTCGAATCGGCTGCCACAGGAAGTCTGATTATTAAGTTAAACGCCACTGATTTGGACGATGGCCCTAATGGTGAGATAACATTTTCTCTCAGCAGCCATAACACTGCTGACGTTCGTGAATTAGTTGGCGTGAATTCCAAAACTGGTGAAATCAGACTGAAAGGGCATTTGGACTTTGAACAAAGCAACACATTTGTGATAAACATAGCAGCAATCGACAATGGTCATCATTCAATGACTCAACACTGTGATGTGTTGGTGGATGTTGTCGATGTTAATGACAATGCCCCAGAAGTGTCATTGACATCTATGTCCAGTACAGTGGCAGAAAATGCTCCAATGGGAACCATTGTCGCCCTTCTCAGCGTTGAAGATAAGGATTCTGGACAGAACGGGCAAATACAATGTCAAATTCCGAATAAACTCGCCTTTAAGCTGGAAACATCCGTGAAGAATAATTGGAAACTGGTTGTACAACACCGGTTGGATCGCGAAACTACCTCCAGGTATGACATCACAGTGACATGCACGGATGCAGGGGACCCACCGCTCACAACCAAGCAAAGTATCCGAGTAGATGTTTCAGATGTAAATGATAACGCACCGAGATTTACGCAGGCTGCATACACTGCGCATGTCATGGAGAATAACGTTATTGGGGATTCCATATTCTCCCTCACGGCCTATGATCCAGACATGGGACAAAACGCCCGCTTAAACTTTACTATCCTGAATTCAGTCGTGGCCTCGTATGTCTCAATTAACTCACAGAATGGTGTCATTTGTGCTCAGAAATCATTTGACTACGAACAATTGAAAAAATTCCAAATCCAGGTGATGGTGCAGGATTCTGGAGTCCCACCGCTGTCCAGTAACGTTAGAGTGGACGTTGTTATCCTCGATCAGAACGATAACGCTCCAGTGATCGTGAATCCTTTGCCCGAATATGGGTCAACTGTACTGGAGACAATATCCAGGTTTGCAGAACCTGGATA
Organism: Rhinoraja longicauda; assembly: GCF_053455715.1. NCBI lineage: Eukaryota > Metazoa > Chordata > Chondrichthyes > Rajiformes > Arhynchobatidae > Rhinoraja > Rhinoraja longicauda. The sequence goes on from NC_135966.1 coordinate 34,374,586, forward strand.
CCTAATTGCCAAGGTATCCGCTACTGACGCCGACTCCGGTCAGAATGCCCTTCTGACCTATCATGTGTTTCAGGCCACCCACCGTAATCTTTTTACTATTTCAGTGGATACAGGGGAAATTTGGACCATCCGTGGCATTGAGACCAAGGATGCAGTTAAACAAAGGCTGGTGATTGTTGTAAAAGATAATGGAATCCCATCGCTTTCAGCCACAGTGACTATTGTACTATCTGTGAAAGGAAGCGACACGATACCCAGTGCCACCAGTCTTTCTAATGATCACGTCTTCTCTCCAGATATGAACCTTTTCTTGGTCATAGCTTTAGGAACGATATCTATAATTTTCCTTGTGATTTTAATTATCCTGGCTGTCAAGGTTTATAAAAACAGAAATGGCGTGGGCCGTCAATATGGTTCTCTGAACGTCTGCTGCTGTTTGGAGTCAAGGAGTTCTCTGAATGGAATACAACATGCCAGCAGAAGTCTTCAGATACCGCCGAACTACGTTGAGGTGTTCGGAGGTGATCCGCTTTCTCAGAGTTACCGTTACGAGTCTTGTTCAACGTGGCAGACTGCGAAGAGAGATTTAAGGACCACTCAAACGTGTGCACTATCTACAGCAATGGATTATGACCAAAAAAAAACTATTGGCAAAGAGAACCCAGGAATGATAAGTTCCGAAAACTCCAACTGCCGTGTGAATAACGAGGTGAGTTATTTCAAAGAAAGATAAATAATTGGGTTGTGAACTCTGGACATTGCAACTTCATTACATGTTGTGCTGTGGTGGAGGGGTTGGTCACATATTCGATCTTTGATCGAATGATATGAATAAATTTAGCCTAACTGATTAGTGTGAGCTCAAGGGATTTGACTTGTTTGATATCAAGGGGCAATGGTACATTCACGATTGATAACGTATCGGGAATATGTGGTGCTGTCAATGCTCTGCCGCTGTTGTTCATTTAGAATGAGAAAATGAGACATTGGAAATATTTCTGAACAAATATCAATTATTTATAGCAAAGGTGGTTTACGGCAGACTACATGAATATCTAAACTATTGTTTGTAATGGTAATTATTCTGTAAACATAGTTCTGGAGAGTATTTTACGTTCTGAGACGCGGCACGTGTCGAGGCAATTAGATGGTACTCCACGTAAGTTCTGATTACCTCCTTCTTAGTTGTGGGAGTCTATGTAGTGTCCCCAAAGCCCAAATGAACCCACATGTGTTCTATAGTCGCAGACAATGTACGTATGTGGTCAGCCAAAAATGTTTGTGCTAAATAGGAGACATAGATTAATAAGGTAAATTGTTTATTTGTTGTTATTTGCTTATGCACATGTTTCCTGGTTGGGTATTTTTCCTTGCCATTCTGAAGAAGTATCAGTGGATATCCAGTGCAGTCTGTGGAGATCTGAATTAAATTTGACGGCATTTTTAGCACCGATAATCAAATTGAAAACTTGACCATGAATAATGTTGAGCATTCCATATGTTGTTGCAGTTATATATCCAGACATTTATAAAATAACCGAATGAAAATATTCCTTTGCAATTTCCAAATGGCGGAAGAGCAGGGAACCTTATCGTCGCCGCAAAGCACCATGACTCTGTCATAACCAGGAAAAAATATGTAGCTAATTCAGCAGTTTCCAACATACGTTGAAACTATGTGGTTGGGATATGAATTCAATAATGGCAGTATGACATCATTAGAGTAGAAGTTGTCCTGCCTGTTGCTAGGGATACCTCTTTCCTACCAAGTTTGATTATATGCCGTCTCAAGGCATCACCATTGTCTGGGATGTAGACACAATATGCTGGAGTAACTCAGCAGGACAGGCAGCATCCCTGGAAAGAAGGAATGGGTGACGTATCTGGCCGAGTCCCTCCTTCAGACCGAGTTACTCCAGCATTTTGTGTCTACCTTCGATTTAAACCCTCATCTGCAGTTATTTCCCACACTATTCTCTGGGATCTGTCCTAGATGGGGTAACTTGGCATTATGGGCTGTATGATTTTTTTATCCTACTACTTATTCCATATGGGTACGGCTGCTTCTTCATCCATGGAATATTGATACTAATCAATATCAGCAAACTTTCCCCATGTAATTTGCATTGTGTAGGTGTCTTCTGCCTGTATTTAGCAGGTGTGGCGGGACCCAAACCGAGTTCCTACGATTTATTGCAGTGAAGCCATGATTTTAGAATCAGCAGTTTTCAACCATCAGTCGTACCCTTCTTTGTATCTTGAATGCAAGTGTTTTATGCAAGATCAATGTATTGTCCTTCCCACATTTCCCGTGAAATCATGGTATTCAGACGCCTTCCTGAATCAATGCAGTTCTTGTGCTGATGGCTTTCCCATAAGACTGTTGGTAAGGAATTCCAACACCAACAATTAGTAGCAATGAGGGTATGGTAAAATATAATTACCAGACTAAGTTGAACATTCAGCAGACATTAAATCAGAAAATGCAAAAGTACCTGGGAAATATTGTTTTTCAATTAGTACAACTTATAGTTAGATCAGGAGGATTCCCAGCAGATTTAACATAATATCAGATATCAAAATTTTAACCATAGACACGATAACTAAACATGTTAACATGTTAACTAAAGACAGCGTGCAACCCTTAAAATATAAAAACTACAGTACTATTGTTAAAACATAAGCACTCTGGTATTTATTGAAGCCTCCAGACAATATATCAATAATATTACAGGAATGAATGTACTGTTGACGGGTTTGTTTGAAACTGACCAACAAATAGAATATTCATTTCGGGAATTCTTTGGTTATATGTTTTTAAGACACGGAAGGCTGCGGGTGCTACAAACCGAAATAACAAACTATCTGCTGGTTGAACTCAGCGGATCGAGCAGCGCCCGTTGAGGGAGGGAGAGGGCATGGAGTGTGGATGGGGGGGGGGGGGGGTGTCGACAGTTCAGGTAGAAACCATGTAGCCGGTATTTTTGGTTCGATTCAAAGGCAGAATGACGGCGTTTTGTAATTGGCTGTTGACAGATCGCAACGATTGTAAAGACACGATGAAAGATACACGAAATTAGATTCGCAGCAAGTTAAGTTCTTTCTACTCAACACATTCCTGAAATCATAAGTTTCGAAATTTCATCTTTAGGATATTCACTGTATTACAGTTCATGAACATCGGTACTGGTGGCAACTTCTCACAGTAAGTAAAATAACACCCAAAATGCTCAAAGCAATTACATTTCCGCAACAATAAATGTTACGTCTCCGCCAAAGCAATGTCTATTACGCAATAATAAATGTAACGTCTGCGCAAATTTAAGCAGTTCTCGCTTTAAGAAATGAGCTGAATTGTAATTGGTCGGATATGACTGCTGCATTATCCACCAATCAGGATGTCGGAGGCGATTGGTGATCTGCACGGCCTCTTACAATACCCAGCCGCCATCTCATCCGATCAGACGCCGTGAACACTGGATAGGCAACAGCTCCGGACGGATTCTGCTCGATTCATTTCGAACTGGATATAACATCAGAACGACTGAATGAAAACATTGGAACAATTCGCAAAGGAGGTAGAGACATTTTCTGCGTCATATTTGTCTCATTTAATTCAAATCGCTGTCGAAAGGTATTGTCTCGGGTTGAAACCATTGGAATGATTTCTCCTGGAAATGAGAGATAATATATATTGGCTGCTATATATATACCGACTATTGTGCTGCTTGTTCTGCCCCTGGGACTTTGCTTCTGGGCAGATTCGATATACGGTTCCCGAGGAATTGCAACTGGGTGCCTTTGTTGGGAATATCGCAATTGATTTGGGGTTAGATTTAAAGCAGCTCTCGGCTCGCAGTTTGCGGTTGGCGCCCAGCCCGAGGAAGCGATATGTTGACGTAAATTTGGCAAAAGGGATTTTATTTGTGAATGAGAGAATCGACAGAGAGCAACTTTGCGGGCCGAGTACCGAATGCATTTTACCCTTGAACGTCGTGCTTGAAAATCCCCTCAGTCTTCACCAGGTGGAAGTGGAGATACTCGATGTAAATGACAACGCTCCTCGTTTCCCCAAAAGCCAGATCCGTCTTGAAATCTCAGAGAATATGGCACCGGGAGCGCGATTCCCCCTCGAGCCCGCTCACGATCCGGACATTGGGACGAACTCCGTGCAGACTTACCAGCTGCATCCGAATGAGTATTTCATTCTTGATGTACAAGAACGTGCTAGGATAGGAGATTTACCGGTGTTAGTGCTGCAGAGGGCCCTGGATAGAGAAACGAGATCGAACCATGACTTAACGGTGCTTGCTGAAGACGGCGGAGTCCCTCTGAGATCGGGTAAGGTTGAGGTAACTGTCAGAGTGAAGGACGCGAACGACAATCCCCCTGTTTTCTCACAAGCGGTTTATGGTGTCAGTATGGTGGAATCTGCTCCCATAGGAAGTCTGATTATTACGTTAAACGCCACTGATTTGGACGATGGCCCTAATGGTGAGATAACATATTCTCTCAGCAGCCATAACACTGTTGACGTTCGTGAATTAGTTGGCGTGAATTCCAAAACTGGTGAAATCAGACTGAAAGGGCATTTGGACTTTGAACAAAGCAAAACATTTGTTATTAATATGGAAGCAACGGACCATGGTTCTCCTTCAATGTCTCAACACTGTGATGTGTTGGTGGATGTTGTCGATGTTAATGACAATGCCCCAGAAGTGTCATTGACATCTATGTCCAGTACAGTGGCGGAAAATGCTCCAATGGGAACCATTGTCGCCCTTCTCAGCGCTGAAGATAAGGATTCTGGACAGAACGGGCAAATACAATGTCATATTCCGAATAAACTGCCCTTTAAGCTGGAAACATCCGTGAAGAATAATTGGAAGCTGCTTGTACAACACGGGCTGGATCGAGAAAAGAACTCCAGGTATGACATCACTGTGACATGTACGGATGATGGGGACCCACCGCTCACATCGCAGAAACATATCCGTGTCGATGTTTCAGATGTAAATGATAACGCACCGAGATTTACGCAGGCTGCATACACTGCAAATGTCATGGAGAATAACGTTATTGGGGTTTCCATATTCTCCCTCACGGCCTATGATCCAGACATGGGACAAAACGCCCGATTAAACTTTACTATCCTGAATTCAGTCGTGGCCTCGTATGTCTCCATTAACGCACAAAGTGGTGTAATTTGTGCTCAGAAGTCATTTGACTACGAACAGTTGAGAAACTTCCAAATCCACGTGTTGGTGCGGGATTCTGGAGTCCCACCGCTCTCCAGTAACGTTAAAGTGGACGTTGTTATCCTCGATCAGAACGATAACGCTCCAGTGATCGTTAATCCTTTGCCCGAACATGGGTCAACTGTAATGGAGACAATATCCAGGTTTGCAGAACCAGGATACCTAATTGCCAAGGTATCCGCTACAGATGCCGACTCCGGTCAGAATGCCCGTCTGACCTATCATGTTTCCCAGGCCACCCACCGTAATCTTTTTACTATTTCAGTGGACACAGGGGAAATTTGGACCATCCGTGGCATTGAGACCAATGATGCATCGATACAAAGGCTGGTGATTGTTGTAAAAGATAATGGAATCCCATCGCTTTCAGCCACAGTGACCATTGTACTATCTGTGAAAGGAAGCGACACGATACCCAGTGCCACCAGTCATTCTAAAGATCACGTATTCTCTCCAGATATGAACCTTTTCTTGGTCATAGCTTTAGGAACGACATCTATAATTTTCCTTGTGATTTTAATTATCCTGGCTGTCAAGGTTTATAGAAACAGAAATGGCGTAGGCCGTCAATATGGTTCTCTGAACGTCTGCTGCTGTTTGGAGTCAAGGAGTTCTCTGAATGGAATACAACATGCCAGCAGAAGTCTTCAGATACCGCCAAACTACGTTGAGGTTTTCGGAGGTGATCCGCTTTCTCAGAGTTACCGTTACGATTCTTGTTCAACGTGGCAGTCTGCGAAGAGAGATTTAAGGACCACTCAAACGTGTGCACTATCTACAGCAATGGATTATGACCAAAAAAAAACTATTTCCAAAGAGAACCCAGGAATGATAAGTTCTGAAAACTCCAACTGCCGTGTGAATAACGAGGTGAGTTATTTCAAAGAAAGATAAATAATTGGGTTGTGAACTCCGGACATTGCAACTTCATTACATGTTGTGCTGTGGTGGAGGGGGGTGGTCACATATTCGATCTTTGATCAAATGATATGAGTACGTTTAGCCTAACTGATTAGTGTGAGCTCAAGGGATTTGACTTGGTTGATATCAAGGAGCAATGGTGTATTGAAGATTGACAACGTATCGGGAATATATGGTGCTGTCAATGCGCTGCCGCTGTTCTTTTAGAATGAGAAAATGAGACATTGGAAATACTTCTGAAGAAATATCAATGATTTATAGCAAATGTGGTTTACGGCAGACCAAATGAATATCTAAAGTACTGTTTGTAATGGTAATTATTCTGTAAACATAGTTCTGGAGAGTATTTTACTTTCTGAGACGTGGCACGTGTCGAGGCAATTAGATGGTACTCCACGTAAGTTCTGATTACCTCCTTTTTAGTTGTGGGAATCTATATAGTGTCCCCAAAGCCCAAAGGAACACGCATGTGTTCTACAGTCGCAGACAATGTACGTATGTGGTCAGCCAAAAATGTTTGTGCTAAATAAGAGACATAGATTAATAAGGCAAAGTGTTTATTTGCTGTTATTTGCTTGTGCACATGTTTCCTGGTTGGGTATTTTTCGTTGCGATTCTGAAGAAGCATCAGTGGATATCCAGTGCAGTCTGGGGAGATCTGAATTAAATTTGAAGGCATTTTAGCACCGATAATCAAATTGAAAGCTTGACCATGACTAATGTTGAGCATTCCATATGTTGTTGCAGTTATATATCCAGACATTTATAAAAATAAACGAATGAAAATATTCCTTTGCAATTTCCAAGTGGCGGAAGAGCAGGGAACCTTTTCGTCGCCGCAAAGCACCATGACTCTGTCATAACCAGGAAAAAATATGTAGCTAATTCAGCAGTTTCCAACATACAGTGAAACTATGTGGTTGGGATATGAATTCAATAAAGGCAGTATGACATCATTAGAGTAGAAGTTGTCCTGCCTGTTGCTAGGGATACCTCTTTCCTACCAATTTTGATTATCTGCCATCTCAACGCATCACCATTGTCTGGGAGGTAGACACAATATGCTGGAATAACTCAGCCGGACAGGCAGCATCTCTGGAAAGAAGGAATGGGTGACGTTTCAGGTCGACACACTCCTTCAGACCGGGTTACTGCAGCATTTTGTGTCTACCTTCGATTTCAACCATCATCTGCAGTTATTTCCCACACTATTCTCTGGGATCTGGCCTAGATAGGGAAACTTGGCATTATGGGCTCCAGTACTGCATGAATTTTTACCCTATTACTTATTCCATATGGATACTGCTGCTTCTTCATCCATGGAATATTGATACTACTCAATACCATATGGGAATCAGCAAACTTTCCCCATGTAATTTGCATTGAGCAGGTGTCTTCTGCATGTATTTAGCAGGTGTGGCGGGACCCAGAACAGTTCCTACGATTTATTGCAGTGAAGCCATGATTTTAGAATCAGCAGTTTTCAACCAGCAGTTTTCCTATCTTGGATGCAAGTGTTTTATGCAAGACCAATGTATTGTCCATTCCTAATCCCCTTGAAATAGTACTGTTCAGGCGACTTTGTGAACGAGTGCAGTCCTCGTGCTGATCGCTCTCCCGTAAGACAGTTGGTAAGGAATCCCAATAAAAACAAGTAGTAGCTGCGAGGGAATAGTAATATATAATTACTAGTCCAAGTTTAACATTTAGTAGATATGAAACCAGAAAATGTAAAAATGCCTGAGAAGATTTTGTTTTTCAATTAGTACAACTTATAGTTCGATCCTTAGCATTGCCTGCAGATTTAATATAATATAATATAATATAAATTGAAGGAGATTTTCACCGAAGACACGATAGCAAATACATGGTTTACATTTTAACCAAAGACAGCCACGTTGAAAGTTTAAATTTAGAAAGAGTACTTGCGTGCTTCCCTTAAAATATGAAAACTATTGTACTATTGTTAAAATATAAGTTACTCTGCTATTTATTGAAGCCACCAGACAATATAAAAAAGAACATTTCAGATATTAAAAATACTGTTGACGGGTTTGTTTGAAACTGATCAACAAATAAGATATTAATTTCGGTGAATCTTTGGTTATAAATTTTGAATACTCAGAAGATTGCGGGTGCTAGAAACCAAAACAACAAACTATCTGCTGGTTGAACTCAACGGATCGAGCAGCACCTGTTGAGGGAAGGGATTGGGGGTTGGAATGTCGATGGTTCTGGTCGGAACCATGCATCAGGTGCTTTTTGTTCTATTCAAAGGCAGAATGACAGCATTTTTTTCACTGGCTATTGATAAATCGCCACGATTGTAAAGATACGATGGGGTTACACGAAATTAGATTCGCAGCAAGTTGAATTAATTTCTTCCTCCTGATCACATTCCTAAAATCATAAGTTTCCATATTTCATCTTTAAGATATTCACTGTAATGCAGTTCATGAGGAATCGGTTCTTGGGGTAACTTTCCACAGTAAGTAAGAGCATCCAAAATGCTAAAAGCAACTTCAATTGCGCAGCATTAAAGGTATATGCGCCAAATTAAGCAGTTATTGCTTTAAGAAATGAGCTGAATTGTAATTGGTCGGATATGACTGCTGCATTATCCACCAATCAGGAGGTCGGAGGCGACTGGTGATCTGCACAGCCCCTTACAATACCCAGCCGCCATCTCGTCCGATCAGACGGCGTGAACACTGGATAGGCAGCAGCTCCGGACGGTTTCTGCTCGATTCATTTCGAACTGGATATAACATCAAAACGATTCAATGAAAACATTGGAACAATTCGCAAAGGAGGTAGAGACATTTTTCTGCTTCGTATTTGGCTCATTGAAATCAAATCGCTGTCGAAAGGCATTGTCTCGGTTTGAAACAATTGGAATGATTTCTCCTGGAAATGAGAGATAATATATATTGGCTGCTCAAATACCGACTATTGTGCTGCTTGTTCTGCCCCTGGGACCTTGTTTCTGGGCAGATTCAATATTCGGTTCCCGAGGAATTGCAACTGGGTGCCTTTGTCGGGAATATCTCAATTGATTTGGGGTTAGATTTAAAGCAGCTCTCGGCTCGCAGAACACGGGTGGCGCCCAGCGCGAGGAAGCGATATGTTGACGTAGACTTGCAGAATGGGGTCTTATTTGTGAATGAAAGAATCGACAGGGAGTTGTTTTGCGGGCAGAGCATCGAATGCATTTTACCCTTGAACATCGTGCTTGAAAATCCCCTCAGTCTTCACCAGGTGGAAGTGGAGATACTCGATGTAAATGACAACGCTCCCAGTTTCCCCAAAAGCCAGATCCGCCTTGAAATCTCAGAGAGTCTGGCACCGGGAGCGAGATTCCCCCTCGAGGCCGCTCACGATCTGGACATTGGGACGAACTCTGTGCAGACTTATCAGCTCCTTCCCAATGAGTATTTCATTCTTGATGTACAAGAACGTGTTAGGGTAGGAAATACACCGGTGTTAGTGCTGCAGAGGGCCCTGGACAGAGAAACGACATCGACCCATGACATAACGGTGATTGCTGAAGACGGCGGTGTCCCAGTAAGATCGGGTATGGTTCAGGTAATCATCAGAGTAAAGGACGCGAACGACAATCCCCCCGTTTTCTCGCAAGCGGTTTATGGTGTCAGTCTCGTGGAATCGGCTCGCTTAGGAAGTCTGATTATTAAGTTAAACGCCACCGATTTGGACGATGGCCCTAATGGTGAGATGACATATTCCCTCACCAACCATAACACTGCTAACGTTCGTGAATTAGTTGGCGTGAATTCCAAAACCGGTGAAATCAGATTGAAAGGACATTTGGACTATGAACAGAGCAAAACCTTTGTGATTAATATGGAAGCAGCGGACCATGGTTCTCCTTCAATGTCTCAACACTGTGACGTGTTGGTGGATGTTATCGATGTTAATGACAATGCCCCTGAGTTGTCATTGACATCTATGTCCAGTGCAGTTGCAGAAAATGCTCCAATCGGAACCATTGTCGCCTTACTCAGCGTAGAAGATACAGATTCTGGACAAAGCGGTCAAGTACAATGTGAAATTCCGAGTAAACTGCCCTTTAAGCTGGAATCATCCGTGAAGAATAATTGGAAACTCCTTATACAACACGGACTGGATCGTGAAACTACCTCCAGGTATGACATCACTGTGACATGCACGGATACCGGGGACCCGCCGCTCACATCGCAGAAAAATATCCATGTAGATGTTTCAGATGTAAATGATAACGCACCGATGTTTACGCAGGCTGCATACACGGCAAAGGTCATGGAGAATAACGTTATTGGTGATTCCATATTCTCCCTCATAGCCTATGATCCAGACAAAGGACAGAACGCCCGACTAAACTTTACAATCCTGAATTCAGTCGTGGCCTCGTATGTCTCAATTAACTCACAAAATGGTGTCATTTGTGCTCAGCAATCATTTGACTACGAACAATTGAAAAACTTCCAAGTCCATGTGATGGTGCTGGATTCTGGAGTTCCGCCGCTCTCCAGTAACGTTACAGTGGACGTTGTTATCCTCGATCAGAACGATAACGCTCCAGTGATCGCGAATCCTTTGCCCGAACATGGGTCAACTGTAATGGAGACAATATCCAGATTTGCAGAACCTGGATACCTAGTTGCCAAGGTATCCGCTACAGACACCGACTCCGGTCAGAATGCCCGTCTGAGTTACCATGTTTTGCAAGCCACCCACCGTACTCTTTTTACTATTTCAGAGGACACAGGGGAAATTTGGACCATCCGTGGTATTGAGACCAAGGATGCATCAATACAAAGGCTGGTGATTGTTGTAAAAGATAATGGAATGCCGTCGCTTTCAGCCACAGTGACTATTGTACTATCTGTGAAAGGAAGCGACACGACATCCAGTGCCACCGTTCTTTCTAAATATCACGCCTCCTCTCCAGATTTGAACCTTTCCTTGGTCATTGCCTTAGGGGCAACATCTATAATTTTCCTGGTGATTTTAATTATCCTTGCTGTTATGGTTCATAAAAATAGAAATGGTGTAGTACGCCATTACAGTTCTCTGAACATATGCTGCTGTTTAGAATCAAGGAGTCCTCTGAATGGGATACAAAAGGCCAGCAGAAGCCTTCAGGTACCGCCGAACTACGTTGAAGTGTTCGGAGGTGATCCGCTTTCTCAGAGTTACCGTTACGAGTCTTGTTCAACGTTGCAGTCTGCGAAAGGAGATTTAAGGACCACTCAGACCTGTGGCCTATCTACAGCAATGGGATATATCCAGAAAAACCCTATTGGGAAGGGGAACCCAGGAATGATGAGTTCTGAAAACTCCAACTGTCGTATGAATAACGAGGTGAGTTAGTTCAAAAAGAATCATAATCGGGCTGGGAACTGGGCCAAATGGATTTATTTGGATGAAGTTAATATCGAGGTCATAAATGATCTCTTCTTACTGATCTCCAACAATATTTCCAGTCGCCAGTTATTGTACATGAAATATGTAGATTCTTAATGATTATGTGTAACTCTACTGTATTGCTATACCAGGTGTACCAAGTGTCAGAGATATCCAGATTATTCCCTTCCGACTTTCTAGCCCAATTTTAGTTCATTGAAATGCTCAGTACGTGTTAATATTGGCCCACTATTTCTACAAATTCCGTTTTACCTATCTTTAGAGAAACTACAAAAATGCACCTGAGCATGCTTGTTCTGAATATGTTTATCCTCGGCTGATTAAACCATCTATTAATGAAATCCAAAGAGAAATGTAGATGCTGGAAAGTTGAAATGCAAAACACAATTGAATATACTGGAAGCACAACAGTATCTGTGGAGTGTGAAACAAGAGTCCACGTTTCTTGTTGATTACCTTAAATCAGCACTCGATGAAAGGTAATCAATCTGAAAATGTACATTTCGTTTTCTCCCCATAGGTGCTCCTTGACCTGAAGAGTACACCAATGAGGCAAAACATCATGACCTGATGAGCCAAAACATTATGGCCACCTGCCTTATATGCTGTTGGTCCTCCGTGTGCAGCCCCATATGCAGCAGGGTGCGATGCACTGTGTATTGTGACAAATTCCTCCCGTGACCACCATTAAAATGTTATGTGACTTGTGCCACAGTAGACCTTCTGTCGGTTCGGATCAGACGGGATAGCCTTCGTTGCCCTGGCGCATCGATGAGCCTTGGGCGCCCAAAACCCTGTAGCCAGTTTGTGGTTTGTCCCTCCTCGGACCACTGTCGGTAGCTACTCACCACTGCTGACCGGGAGCACCCCACAAGCCTTGCCGTTTCAGAGATGCTCTGACCCAGTCATCCGGCCATAACAATTTGGCCCTTGTCAAAGCGGCTCAGGCCTTTACTCCTGCCCATTTCTCCTGCATCCAACACATCAACTTCAAGAACTGACTGTTCACTTGCTAACTAATATATCCCAGCCCTTTTCAGGTGCCATTGTAACAAGAAAATGTTATTCACTTCACCTGTCAGTGGTCATATTGCGTTGGCTCATCGGTGTATTTCCTTATTGTTTACTTTCCCATTTCACATTACACTGTACCGTTAAGCTAAAAGCGAATTTAAGGAGATTTGATCGTAGATGAGTTTAGCATTTAATAGTTTATAACTTAATTTTTTGATGATTTGAAGAAATATCCTAAATAAATATTAGTTCAGAACTGGTGAACTGATTTCCATTCTTCTATGGAAGAAAACTCCCCCCAGTTTCGAAGAGAACATATTTTGGGGATAGTAGTGCATTCCACCAATGTATATATTGCTCAAATCTTCTGTTGCTTAGATGATGCACAAATGTAATGACTTTAATTGCCTCTGGCAGTGTGTTCATTTCCAGTGAACAAATGTATTAAATAAAGAAATGTGAGTCTTAACAAGAAAAATGACAAGTGTGAATTTGGTCATTTGATATGAACACTTTAAAATCTTAGTTACAGGACGTAAACAAAAGGTTTATATGTAAGCCGACCTTTATCACCTGGATTTCTGTATCAATGTGTATACTTTATAAGCTTGCATGACAAAAATAATCTGAGAGAAGTAAGTCAAGGTGTACATTATTAGGAGACTGAAGAAGGGTCTCGACCCGAAACGTCACCCATTCCTTCTCTCCTGAGATGCTGCCTGACCCGCTGAGTTACTCCAGCTTTTTGTGATACCTTCCATTTGTACCAGCATCTGCAGTCATTTTCCTATACATTAGGAAAATAACTGCAGACCGATTGGACCATTTGCAAAGGCTGGAAATGCCGAAGGTTGGAGGGCATTGCTTTATGGTGAGAGGGGAATCGTTTAAAGGAGATGTGAGGGGGGAGTTTTTTTCTTTACACAGGGGTAGTGGGTGCCTGAAGCGCTCAGCCAGGAGTGGTGGTGGAGGCAGTTACGATTGTGATTTTTAAACGGCTTTTGGATAGGACTGTTCCTCTGCTGTACCTTTTTGTAAAACACTGTTGATTCTTGACTGTGATCTATGTTCAAATCGGTCCATTGCGCACTGCTGTTCTAGCTTTAGGAGAAACACCAAAATGGTCACAAGGAAACAATCACCAGGATATTTTAATGCTTTCCATTGTATTATATCGGTATATCAGCAGGAAAGACAATTCAGTGTCAATGTTCAAAGCAAATGTACTGACAGTAAGGCGAATATTTAGCATTCGATTATATTTGTGAATTGTTGCAAATGGTAGAAGACAGCACATATTCTGGAAAGGTATTCTAAAGAAAAGCCTGAATCACGAATGTAGTGATTTTTTGTGAGATGTAACTATATTAGAATAAGGTATTTACTTAGATATTTTCCGTGAATTTTTTTTACAACGATCCACTTTGAGATGTATGGTGGTATTTAAGGCTGTCTTGATGAAACGACAATTGGCTTAGTATAGGGGGATTTATTCACAAAATGCTGGAGTAACTCAGCAGGTCGGGCAGCATCTCGGGAGAGAAGGAATGGGAGACGTTTCGGGTCGAGACCCTTCTTCAGACCCTTCTCGACCCGAAACGTCTCCCATTCCTTCTCTCCCGAGATGCTGCCCGACCTGCTGAGTTACTCCAGCATTTTGTGAATAAATCGATTTGTACCAGCATCTGCAGTTATTTTCTTATACTACTTAGTGTAGGGGGATACTGGTTGTTGTCAAGTTTCCTGGGGAAACTTTCAACGATCTATCCGTGAGCCTCAAGCAATAATTCCTCGCGGTAAATCCTTTTCGTGGCCATAAATGTGGACTTGTAGAGAGTATACAAATACTTTCCACATGTAAAGTGCCAAGTTATAATTGGAATGACATGTTGAAATGTATATTAATAAATCAAGCAAAGAGTTACATAATTATATTTCACCCAGGAGTAAAAGTATTTCCCCTGGCATGGGTTTTTAAAAAAGCTTAATCAAAAGGGATGGAAGTGATCGTACCATGGTAGCCTGACACTAAGCCAATATAAAATGACTAACCTGCCAAATTCAGAATGAAGGTGTATTGTACAGCTAAAAGAAGTTGGACAAACTTGGACTCTTGGGGGGGGGGGGGGGGCATAGCTTTAAGATCAGAGGGTGAAAGATTGAGGGAGAGATGTGGGTTTGTTTTTCTTTACAGAGGGTAGTGGTTGACTGGGACGCGCTGCCAAGGGGGGAGGGGTATTAGTATAGGCAGACGGGATAATTGTGTTTAAGGGGTTTTAGATAGTTTAGTTTATTGTCACGTGTACCGAGGCACAACGGAACACTTTTGGATATGCTGGGAATGGAGCGGGTTATGCATTATGTGTAGGCAAATAAGATTAGTCTATACTGGCATTATGTTCGCCACAGACATTGTGGTTCACGGGCCTGTTCCTGTCTTGTATTTTTCTATGTTCTACGTTCTAATCTATGAAAAGTCATACTGACCGTATAATACATTGATTTAATTGCCACTTCTGGAATTCGAAGACCCAACAGTTAGTGCATGCTAACTTTAAAAGCATTACATTCTCCACAATCAAGCAAGATTACTAATTGCAGTGATTCGTGTTTATCGCAGAGGGGATTGAGGGTTTTTTTGTTTTCTTCAGTGAACTTATCTAACAGCCATTTACATTTTGGAAGAGATGGAATACTGTCATGACAATAATTTCAATTACTTGAAATTAATCTTTACCGAACGAGGGGCGAAAATTTGTGCCTGGAAAGATATGAATCAGCAGCAAATAAATTGTAGACACAAGAAATTGCAGATACTAGTTTGCAAAATGAGACAGAGTGTTGGAATACCCCAGCGGGTCAAGCCTCATCTCTGGAGAACCTGGATAGGTGAGGTCAATGGGATTTTATTGTCACGTGTACCGAGCTATAGTGAAATTCATTTCATTTTTGTATACAGTTCAGTACAGGTATCACTATGCATAAGCACTTAGATACATATTAGACAAGCACCTCAGAAACAGTACAAATGTACACACAATGAGACAGTATAGCGAGTTCGAGAATCGCCTTCAGACTCGCATGATATATCTGAGTCATGAATGGAATTGTATTACTCCACCCAATACGTCAAGTCTGTACATCCGTTCATTGGTATTATGTATTTATTTTGATCAGCTTTCCAAGAATTACATTTAAAATGTTCATTGTGAAGCAGTTTAAGTTTATTTTTACAACAGGCCGAGAAATGCAGAATATGGAAAGACATCTTTAATATGAATTTAAACTCTGCAACAATAAATGTGCTGATTTTGGGACAACGCGGCTTTTAGAAACGACGTGCACCGGGATTTGCTGAATATCAATGCGCCCGTATTCACCAATCAGAAGCCAGGCTTGGTGATCCGGACAGCCCTCGACATTACCCACCCACCATTACGTGAGATCAGAAACGGTGAAGAATTGAATGGCAAGCAGCTCGCAGAATTTCTCCGAGAATCCACTGGTAACTATGAGCAAAATCAGAAGATGGACATGAAATGATCCGTGCGATTTATGGTACGGCTGAAGTGTGCAACATCGCGGTTTAAATGCTTAAGAAATCCAAATAAAGGGACCATTAATGGTGTCGTCACGTACTGAAAGACATTGGAATGATTTACACTGGAAATGTGGTATAAAATATATTTGCTGCTAAAATGTCGATTGCTCTGCTGCGTCTTCTCTTCCTGGGGTATGGTTTCGGGGACGATTCGCTATTCGATTCCTGAGGAGCTGCAACTGGGCTCCTTTGTTGGGAACCTCGCAGATGATTTGGGTTTAGATATAAAGCAGCTATCGGCACGAGGTTCCCGCATCGTGGCCGGTTCCAAAAAAATATATATGGACATCAATTTGGACAATGGAATTCTCTCTGTGAAAGAAAAAATCGACAGAGAAAAGCTATGTGAGTCAAGTCTCTTTTGTGTGTTATCCTTCGATGTTTTGTTCGAAAATCCGCTGAAATTATACCCGGTTTCAGTGGAGATTCTCGATGTAAATGACAACGCTCCTATTTTCTCGGAGAGCCAAATCGGCCTTGAAATCCCAGAGCTGGCTGCATCGGGAGCACGTTTCCTCCTCGAGTCTGCGCAGGATGCCGATGTTGGAACCAACTCCTTGCAAACCTACAAGCTCCATCCGAACGAATATTTCTTCCTCGACGTGCAGACGCGTAGTGGGAGTGAAATGTTACCAGTATTGGTGTTGCAGAGGCCCTTGGACAGAGAAAAACTATCCGTCCACAAATTGGTCTTGGTAGCAGAAGACGGCGGTGTTCCTTTAAGATCGGGCACCGTTCAGCTTACTATAACAGTGAAGGATGCAAACGATAACGTGCCTATCTTTTCTCCGTCGGTGTACCGGGTCAGCCTGCTAGAGTCTGCACCCAAGGGAACGCTTATTGTCAAATTAAACGCTACTGATCCGGACGATGGACCCAATGGAGAGATAATGTACTCTTTCAGCATCCATAATTCAGCCCGAGTACGTAAACTTTTTGATGTTAATTCTAAAACTGGTGAAATTAGACTGAAAGGGAATTTGGATTTCGAAGAAAGTAGCACAATCGAGATGAACGTACAGGCAATGGATATGGGTTTAAACGCAATGGCTGTGCAATGTGATGTGTTACTGAGCATCATCGATGCCAATGATAACGCACCTGAGGTGACGCTCACATCTCAGTCCTGTACGGTTTTTGAAAATGCACCTAATGGGTCGGTAGTGGTATTGTTCAGTGTGGAAGACAAGGACTCGGGACAAAACGGACAAGTGCGATGTCAAATTTCAAACAAGCTGCCCTTTCGACTAGATTCGACTGTGAGAAATTATTACGATCTCCATATTGATCAGTCGTTGGATCGCGAGAATACCTCTAGCTATGATGTGACCATAACATGCACGGATTCAGGGATCCCCCCACTTTCATCAAAGGCAACGGTTCGTGTCGAGGTTATAGATGTAAATGACAACGCGCCACGATTTTTGCAACCCTCGTACACAGCAAACGTCATGGAGAATAACGTTATTGGTGCTTCTATATTACGTTTGAATGCCATCGATCCAGACGCAGGACACAATGCCCGATTGAAATTTTATTTTCTGGAGTCCGCGCTTCAGGACACACAAGCAACGTTCTTTGTTTCGATTAACTCGACGAGTGGGGTCATATTTGCCCAGAGATCATTTGACTACGAACAGTTGAAACACTTCCGCGTCCAGGTTCGGGTGCAGGATTGTGGAGTCCCACCGCTCACCAGTAACGTTGCAGTAGATGTTGTTATCCTCGATCAAAATGATAACGCCCCGGTCATCGTGAGTCCTTTGCTGGAATATAGGTCAACAGTAATGGAGACATTATCCATATTTGCCGAACCTGGATACCATGTGGTCAAGTTATCAGCTACAGATGCTGACAGTGGTCAAAATGCCCATCTGTCTTTCCAAATCTATCAGGCGACCCATCACGACCTTTTTACTATTTCGCCAGAGACTGGCGAAATTTGGACTACCCGACGAATCGTGAGCAGGGATGCTTCCAGGCAAAGACTGGTGATTGTGGTAAAAGATAATGGAAGTCCTCCTCTTTCAGCCTCTGTGACGATGGTATTGACTATATCAGGCAGTCACAGTGAAACGTTCTCCAGTATTAACAGTGTTACTAAAAATCCCGGGTTCACTTTGGATATGAGCTTTTCCTTGGTCATAAGCTTAGGAATAACATCCATCGTTTTCTTTGTTATTTTAGTCATACTTGCATTTATTGTTCGTAGAAACAGACAGAGATTGGGAGGGCAGCGCCGTTCCCTGGGCGTTTGTTGCTGTTTTGGAGCAAGGGCATCTCTGAATGGAATTCAAAAGGCCAGTAGAAGCGTTCAGATCCCTCCCAATTTTGTAGAGGTCTTCGGGGGCGATCCACTTTCTCAAAGATTTCGTTACGAATCGTGCTCAACGTTGCAATCGACGAATGCCAAAGCATACGGGCAATCTGCAGACAGTCATTATGTCCAGAGTGAGTTTTTCAGGAAAGGCAAGCCTGAAATGGGGAATTTGGACAATTGCAGCAGCACTGTAAACAACGAGGTGAGACCCTTCTTAAAAATAAACAAGTAGACGTATTCAATTGGTTTAATGTAGCCGTAATAAAAAATAGTTGGAGTGGAGTCACATCTTCAGGCTTCTCTTTTAATGTTTATTGTCATTTAGTTTTCTTCTGAGCATCGCTGTTTCTTTATTTTAAACCGGTATGTGGCATTGCCCACAAAACTGCGACGATTACTTTGTTCACTCTCTTTGAATCTTGACAATTATCTTCACAATACATCTGCAAATATAGTGTCGTTAAGCCTACTCATTAGCGAGATAGATAGATTATCTGTGTGTAGCATACATTGTAATCATGGGTGCATCGAGGAAAGGTACAAAGATGAGATCTGCTATGATCAATAGTGGTGCAGGCTCCATACGCTTCATGGAGGACTTCAGTTATGATTTTCGATGCTGATAACGCCTGTGTCTCCTAAGATATTATCAAATACTGAACAACACGTGGTTTCACGGATACCTTTAAAATGTACTTGAGCATACTAAGTGTCTGCATGTAATAGGCATATCTCACTGTCCTATGTATTTGCGCTTTGGCTATGCCAAAAAAACATCATAGCGTGTATATCATCAGACGTATTCATAAAATGTTCCATATGTTTTTTGAGTTTATTTTATTGTCACCTGTACAGAGGTCCAGTGTAAGGCTCCTGTTGTCTGCTAAACATTCAGCGGAAAAACAGGGCGTAGTTACAATCGAGCCATCCACATTGTACAGATAAATGAATAAAGGGCATAACGTGCATAACGTTTAGTGCAAGGTAAGGTGCAATAAAGTCGGATCAGAGATAGTCCAAGGGTCTCCATTGAGGCACATAATAGCCCAGGACTTCTCTCTTGGTTGGTAGATTTGTTCAGTTGCGAAATATTAGAATGGCACAGAGGATATTGAATCAGATTACCTAACAATTGAACATGACGTAGTTTTAATTTTGGGGGTTGTTTCTGGATGCGGACAAGTGTTCTCCCCAATTGTACAACAAACAAGTTAAATTGGGGTATTTACGGTTGTAGCATTGTGTTGCATAAACAGGTTCAACTTTTTACTTAGATTGGCAGCGACTGCACTGCTTGAAATCAAACATTGAGTCGTATTTTGAACGATATATTGAAGGGTTGGCAATCTAAATTGGAATGTATAATGTATTGTATTGACACCTTCAACATATAAATAGACCCTTTGGCCCAACTCTTCCAAGATGCCTGCTCCAAACTAGCCTAATTTGCCGGGGTTTGGCCCAGATCCCTCTAAACTGTTCCTAGACATCTACTGTCTTAATGCATTTTACATGCTGTTTTTGGACCTGCCTCGCCCAGCTGCCCGGCAACTCATTCCATATATCCACCTCAATTGAATATTGAGCAAATATCGATGACTGATTCAGTTCTGACCTTCCACAAAGAAAGTCATTGACGAAGCAGCTGACGATAGTTGGGCTGAGGACTCTGCTCTGAGGAACCTGTACAGTGATGACCTGGTGCAAGGATGTTTGACACCACCAACCACAATCACCCTTTCACCCTTTGAGTGAAAATGTTGCCCTTCAGGTTCCCATTATATCTTGGCCCTCTCATCTACATAATAATATCTTATTCTTCATTTGCGTCAGATATTCACATGGATGGCATTGCACTTACATCACTTGTTTACAAGTGATACGCACAGCATACTCTAACTCGTGAAGATGGACACAAAGTGCTGGGGTTACTCAGCGGTCAGGCAGCATCTCTGGAGAAAAGGAATAGGTACCGTTTCGGGCCGAGATCTTTCTTCAATATTCGATTCTAACTCGTGTGTCCCTGCCGCCCAAGATTCTTTCTTTTAAAAAAAATCTGTCATTAATCTCCCAATTCCGAACATTATGTTTTCTCAAAGTAATTCCGTGATTCAATCATTAGATCTTGCCTCTGTTGATGAGAAAGCAGTTACTATAATGTTGCTATTTATCGTTTAATTAAATTAGGTGCAAAGATTTATCAAGAAAACATAGGAATGCATGTGACATATTTAAGTATGTGCATATTGTACAAGTGGGAAATATTGCTAAATATTTTCACTTTACAATATTTCACCGGGAATAAATTGGCAATTAAAATTTCATATTTACGGGGGGAAATAATTTTAACTGCTCAGTTGTAAATGTTAATTTTAACTGGATGATTAGAGAAGACAGTGCTGCTTTAAGAAATGCCCATGACAGAGATTGGTTGAACGTGAGAGATTCCGTTTGCCAATCAGAAGCTGCGATGTGACTGGAGATCTGGACTGCCCCCTTCCCTCCTCATCCACCATCACAGACATTCATACAGTGTGAATCTGAATGGCGGACTGCGAAATGTTTGCTTGGTTCATTCGGCTACCGAGGAGTTTCGGAGAAAGAAGGTTTGTCGGACTCGCACGGCCCATTTTCTTATGTTTTTCAGCGCTTCTTCATCAAGAAAATTATATGTCAAGAACTTAATTTTCAGGATTGAACGAGCGCCGCCGCAATGCGCTGAAGAAATTGGAATGCTTTGTGCCGGCGATGGGATATTATCGAGTATTTTGGAGGTTAAACTGGCAACTCTTCTATTGTGTTGTTTTCGACTGGGTTGTGGCTTCTGGACAGATTCGCTATTCGATCCCTGAAGAGCTCCAACTCGGCGCCTTTGTTGGAAATATTGCGGACGATCTGGGGCTACGTACAAAGGAGCTCACGGCTCGCAATTTTCAGATTGTGCCCGGTTCCCGGAAACAATATTTGGAGGTAAATTTGGACAATGGAATTATGTTTGTTAAAGAACGAATCGACAGGGAACAGTTGTGTGGAACAAGCCTAATATGCACATTGTCTTTGGAGGCTTTAGTCGAAAATCCCCTGACCGTGTATCGCGTGGAAGTGGAGATTCAGGACGTAAACGACAATGCTCCCACTTTCCCGAACAGCCAGATGCGCCTTAAAATCTCAGAGCTTGCAGCGCCGGGAGCGCGTTTTCCCTTGGAGGGTGCACGGGACTCGGACGTTGGAACAAATTCCTTGCAGACCTACCAGCTGACTGCCAACGAATATTTCTCACTAGATATTGACTCGCGCGGTGGGTTCGGCAAGTTGCCAGTGCTAGTGCTGGATCGGCCTTTGGATAGAGAAAAGCAAGCATCACACAAGTTGGGACTGATAGCCAAAGACGGGGGAATCCCTGCTAAGACGGGCACTGCTGAGATAATGATAGTAGTGCAGGACGAAAACGACAATGTACCCGTCTTTCCAAACTCCGTGTATAGAATTAGTCTCCCAGAAAATGTGCCCAAAGAAACATTGATAATCAAATTAAATGCCACGGATTTAGATGATGGCTCAAATGGCGACATATTGTACTCGTTCAGTAGCCATACATCTGTTAGAGTCCGTGAATCGTTTTATGTGGATTCCAAAACGGGGGAAATCAGAGTCAAGGGAAATCTGGACTATGAGGAAGAAAGAAAATTTGAGATTAACATTCAGGCACTGGACCAGGGTACTAATCCAAACGCCGGATACTGTCGTGTTCTGGTTAACATTATAGATGTTAATGACAACGCCCCTGAGATGAAGTTAACCTCTTTGTTCAGCCCAGTCCGCGAGGACTCATCACCCGGGACCGTTGTTGCTTTGATCGGTGTGTCGGACGCTGACTCTGGGGAGAATGGGCAGGTAGATTGTGAAATGGCACCGAGACTGCCTTTCACGTTGGATTCGTCCCTGAGGAATTATTACAGGTTGCTTACACAGCAGCGGCTGGACAGAGAAAATACCTCAAGATATGACATTCCTATTATGTGCAGTGATTCTGGCTCTCCTCCCCTCGCCTCCAGGAAAACCATCACAGTGGAGGTTTCGGATATAAATGACAATCCACCGCATTTTACGCAGTCTACCTACACGGCTTACGTGATGGAGAATAACGTTATTGGTGCACCAATCATCACAGTCATGGCTGTTGATGCAGATTTGAGTCAGAACTCCGAATTATTTTACTCTGTTCTGGAAAGCCAAGCACTGGGCGAGTCTGCTTCCACTTTTGTCAGGGTCAATCCCCAAAACGGCGATATATTTGCTCAGAGAACATTCGACTACGAGCAACTGAAAAACTTCCAGATCCAAGTCCAGGCCAGGGATTCTGGGGAGCCGCCACACACTGCCACCACGTCCGTGGATGTAGTTATCCTTGACCAGAATGATAACGCTCCGGTGATCGTGCATCCTGACACAGAGTACGGTTCAACAGCGTCGGAGACGATATCCCGCTCTGCAGGTCCGGGCTACCTGGTCACCAAGATCACGGCCACTGATGCTGACTCGGGTCAGAATGCACGGCTCTCCTACCAGATTCTCCAGTCGACTGACCTGGGACTTTTCACCATCTCCTCCGATACAGGAGAAATCTGGACAATCCGCAGCATCACAAGAAAAGACGCAAACAAGCAAAAGCTGATTGTTGTTGTAAACGATAATGGGACCCCAACATTCTCTGCCACTATGACCCTCGTCTTGTCGGTGGCAGAAGACAACACAGAAATTCTTTCTCGTGTTAACAACTTAACTAAAGATGCTGGCGATATAAGCTTGTACTTGGTTATAGCTTTAGGCATCATCTCTTCCACTTTCTTTCTTATTTTGATTGGGCTTGCTATCACAGTGTACAAAAACAGAAACGGATTTGGGGGAAACACGTGTTCCCTGGATACATGCTGTGACTTTTCAACAAGATCCTCGCTGAATAGCTTCCAAAAGGGCAGGAGAAATATTCAGATACCGCCGAATTATGTCGAAGTATTTGGAGGCGATCCTCTTTCTCAACGGTTCCGCTACGGAACTTGTTCCACTTCCACTTCCAGCAAAGGACAGTTTTTGTACTCGAACCGGTGCAATTCGTCTACCGTCAGAAATGATGGCAGGGGCGAAATTGTGTGCAATAATGAACAATCACAGTCATCGCATTCTACCAATTATAGCAACATTGGTGAGGTGAGGTTCTCGTAACGTAATTGTACTGGTCAACAAATGTGCGTTGAAAACTACTTATGAGTGAGCTGGATTTCTAGACAATATGCTTCTTATATTGTGTGTAAAATACTGTGGTGGAGTAACTCAATGGGCCAGATAGCATCTCTGGGGAACATGATAAGCAACGTTTCGGGTCGGGCCCTTCTCCAGACTGTGCCAATCCGAAATGTCGCTTATCCATGCCCTCCAGAGATGCTGTTAAGTTACCCCAGCACTTTGTATTTTACTCAAGTTTCGAGCACCTGTGGTTCCTTGTGACTCTGCTTATTAAATTTCACATTGCCCTTTTTTATGATCAACTTTCACAGGGCAAACTTCAAACTTTGCCTGACACGTTTAAGATTGATTCATCATAAACAATTTGTGAAACAATTGCGGTTTAATTTGCAACTTCTCCCCCTTTTGCAATTAATTATTCGTATGATTGAGGGTTGTGGGTGACACCAGTTTGTTTCGAATGTAAGGTAAAACCTCATTGCATATGATAGAGTGCAGAGGTTTAGCTATCGGTTAGATTTGAACTTACTGCCAGGTACATTGTTCAACTAGATTGAGCTGTTGTATTAGCAAATACTTTTTAGCTATGATTCGTTTCGATTCCCTTTGGTAACGTTGCGGTGTCATTAAAGCACGGGCACTGAAACGTGTTGAATGTTCTCATACTCACGTGATTCAGTTGTATAGGGCCAGAGTGAGACCGCGCCTGGAGTACTGTGTGCAGTTTTGGTCTCCAAATTTGAGGAAGGATATTCTTGCTATTGAGTGCGTGCAGCGTAGGTTTACTAGGTGAATTCCCGGAACGGCGGGACTGTCATATGTTGAAAGATTGGAGCGGGTAGGCTTGTATACACTTGAATTTAGAAGGATGAGCGGGGATCTTATAGAAACATATAAGATAATTAAGGGGTTGGACACGTTAGAGGCAGGAAGCATGTTCCCAATGTTGGGGGAGTCCAGAACCAGGGGCCACAGTTTAAGAATAAGGGGTAGGCCATTTAGAACGGAGATGAGGAAAAACCTTTTCAGTCAGAGAGTTGTAAATCTGTGGAATTCACTGCCTCAGAAGGCAGTGGAGGCCAATTCTCTGAATGCATTCAAGAGAGAACTAGATAGAGCTCTTAAGGATAGCGGAGTCAGGGGGTATGGGGAGAAGGCAGGAACGGGGTACTGATTGAGAATGATCGGCCATGATCACATTGAATGATGGTGCTGGCTCGAAGGGCCGAATGCCCTACTCCTGCACCTATTGTCTATTGGAAGAGGGTAAAGCATGGGCGATTGCGATAGATCATTGTCTTGCTTGAGTTGTGAAAACGGGCTGTATCTTGGTGTAGCGATGAACAAGCAGTTGACCATGTGGAATGCATAGTGGACATTGAGGGACAATCTCCAATTTGGGAGGGACAGGGGGAAATCGGAAGTGTCAGTATTACAGTATAGCAAAGGGGAGTATAGTGGAATGAGGGAGGAGCTGGCCAGATTTGACTGGAAGGAGGCCCGAGCAGGGAAGATGGTGGAACAGCAATGGCAGGTATTCCTGGGAATAATGCAGAAGGTGCGGGATCAATTCATCCCAAAGAGGAGGAAAGATTCTAAGGGGAGTAAGAGGCACCCGTGGCTGACAAGGGAAGTCAAAGACAGCATAAAAATAAAGGAGAAGAGTTATAACATAGCAAAGATGAGTGGGAACCCACAGGATTGGGACTCTTTTACAGAGCAACAGAAGATAACTAAAAGGGCAATACGGGGAGAAAAGATGAGATACGAAGGTAAGCTAGCCAAGAATGTAAACGAGGATAGTAAAAGCTTCTTTAGGTATGTGAGGAGGAAAAAGATAGTTAAGGCAAATGTGGGTTTCTTGAAGACAGAAGCGGGGGAATTTATTATGGGGAACAAGGATATAGCACACGAGTTGAACCGGTACTTTGGATCTGTCTTCACTAAGGAAGGCACGAGCAATCTCCCAGATGTTCTAGTGGCCAGAGATCCTAGGGTGACGAAGGAACTGAAGGAAATTCACATTAGGCAGGAAATGCTGTTGGGTAGACTGATGGGACTGAAGGCTGATAAATCCCCACGGCCTGATGGTCTGCATTCCAGGGTACTGAAGGAGGTGGCTCTAGAAATCGTGGACGCATTGGTGATCATTTTCCAATGTTCTATAGATTCAGGATCAGTTCCTGTGGATTGGAGGAAAGCTAATATTATTCCACTTTTTAAGAAAGGAGGGAGAGAGAAAACAGGAAATTATAGACCAGTTAGGCTGACATCGGTGGTGGGGAAGATGCTGGAGTCAATTATAAAAGACCAAATTGCGGAGCATTTGGGGCAGTAACAAGATTGTTTCCAGTCAGCATGCATTCACGAAGGGGAAATCATGCTTGATTAATCTTCTGGAATTTTTGGAGGTAACTAGGAAAATGGACAGGGGAAAGCCGGTGGATGTGGTGTACCTTGACTTTCAGAAAGCATTCGACAAGTTCCCACATAGGGAATTAGTGGGCAAAATTAGGGCACATAGTATTGGGGGTAGGGTACTGACATGAATAGAAAATTAGTTGGCAGACAGAAAGCAAAGAGTGGGGATAAGTGGGTCCCTTTCAGAATGGCAGGCAGTGACTAGTGGGGTACCGCAACTATTTACAATATACATTAATGACTCGGATGCAGGGATTAAGAGTAACATTAGCAAATTTGCAGATGACAGAAAGCTGAGTGGCAGTGTGGACGGTGAGGAAGATGCTATGAGGTTGCAGGGCGACTTGGACAGGTTGTGTGAGTGGGCGGGTGCATGGCAGATGCAGTTTCATGTGAATAAATGTGAGGATATCCACTTTGATGGTAAGAACAGGAAGGCAGATTATTATCTGAATGGTGTCAAATTAGGAAAAGGGGACATACAACGAGATCTGGATATCCTAGTGCATCAGTCACTGAAAGGAAGCATGCAGGTACAGCAGGCAGTGAAGAAAGCCAGTGGAATGTTGGCCTTCATAACAATAGACAATAGGTGCAGGAGGAGGCCATTCGGCCCTTCGAGCCAGCACAAGGGGAGTTGAGTATAGGTGCAAAGAGGTCCTTCTGCAGTTGTATGGGGCCCTAGTGAGACCACACCTGGAGTATTGTGTGCAGTTTTGGTCTCCAAACTTGAGGAAGGACATTCTTGCTATTGAAGGAGTGCAGCCTAGGTTCACAAGGTTAATTCCCAGAATGGCGGGACTGTCGTACGATGGAAGACTGGAACTACTGGGCTTGTATACTCTGAAATTTAGAAGGATGAGAGGGGATCTTATTGAAACATATAAGATTATTGATGGATTGGACACGTTAGAGGCAGGAAACATGTTCCCGATGTTGGGGGAGTCCCGAACCAGGAGCCACAGTTTAAGAATAAGGGATAAGCCATTTAGAACGGAGATGAGGAAGAACTTTTTCAGTCAGAGAGTTAAGCTGTGGAATTATCTGCCTCAGAATGCAGTGGGGGGCAATTCTCTGGATGCTTTCAAGAGAGAGTTAGATGCAGCTCTTAATGATAGCGGAATCAGGGGATATGGGGAGAAGGCAGGAACGGTGTACTGATTGTGCATGATCAGCCATGATCGCGGTGAATGGCGGTGCTACTCGAAGGGCTGAATGGCCTACTCTTGGACCTATTGTCTATTGTCGATTGACTGAAGCAGCCACATGTAGGGCGAATGTCATCCTTATTTGTCATCAACATGTATGCTGATATCGATGTTAAGATAACAGCATCAGAGAAGGCGACGTAATAAGGACATTCAGTTACTCCTACATGCCTCACCATTCAACGAGATCATGACTATTCATTTTTCTCAGCGCTAATTAAACGCACCAGTTTCGTATCCCTTAATTCCATTAAAAAGAAAAGATAATAATCTGCGAGTTGTAACAAGAGATATTTATATTTTATCCCGGAGAACATAACCTATTGCAAGTCTTTGATAGGAAGTATATTATTGCCTTTATTCATATTAGATTATTCTTGTCTTGTGTACCGGGATACAATGAAAAACTATGTTGATGTGCTGTTCGGTCATATCATACTACATAGGACTGCATATCATACTACATAGGACTGTAAGAGAAAAATATAAGGATGCGGAAAATAGCGTTAGAGCTATATAACGTTAGTTGCCAGGGTCCCAATGGGCTAGGTTGGAAGATCGGGTCTCCCGTCCTGACTTATGGTAGGACCGCTGAGTAGTATGATAACGACGGAAAAGAAACTGTTTCTGGATCTGCTAGTGCGTGCTTTCCAGCTTCTGTATCTTCTGCACGGCGGGAGAAGGGAGAAGTAGGAATGTGCCGAGAATAAATGGTCATTGATTATGTTGGCTGCTTTCCTGGGCCAGCGTGTAATATAGATGGAGTCGGCATGGGGCTGGTTGATTTTTGATGACTGAGCTACGTTCATTATTCTTTGCAATCTCTTGCGGTCTTGGTTGTTCTACTAGTTGGGAGACAGGCCAACAGAATGTTTTTTATGGTGCATCTGTAAAAGTTGCTTACAGTGATTGGAGAATGCCAATTTCCTTAGTCTTCTGAGGAAATAGAGGTGTGCGTGTGCTTTCTTGGACTTAGCTTCAATGTGGTTGGTCCAGGAAATATCGCTGGTGATATTTATGGCGACGAACTTTGTACTCTCGATCATCTCCATTTCGGCAGCATTTGTGCTGACTGGGCCGTGATCACCAACTAATTTCTTCAAGCCAATACTAGCTCCTTCATCTTGCTCAAATTGAGGGAGAGATTGTTTACTTGAAACAAGGTTACGAAGCCCTCTATCTTCTTCCTGTATTCCGTCAAATCATTGTTCCAGATCCGACCCATTATGATGGTGTCATGAGAAAACCTTTAAATGGATTTCGAGCACAATTTGGCTGCACAGTCGTGGTGTATGGTGTAGGATAGGGGGCTGAGAACAAATAATAGCGTGGCCCCGCTAAAGAACATTATAGTGGATGATGATTTTGTCACCCATCCTTACTGATTCGGGTCTAAGGGTCAGGAAGTCGAGGATCCATTGGCAGAGGGAGGTGCTGACTCATAGATCCAGGCCTTTGGAAATTAGTTTGGTTCCATTAGAGCGAGATTATAATGGAAATTAAAAATGAATTTGATAGAAAAGATCTATACATTTAACATTACTTATGAAAATGAAATGTTTCCTGGATATCAGGGTTCCGTAAGAACATAATAACTCAATAACCAGATTCTCAGTAAATATTTAACTGTTCAAATGCTAATAAGATGATAAGGTCGTCAGAATTAGTGAAGAAAAAAACGCAAATGCTTGGGTGTTGTTTGAGAACTACCTTATTTGACAAGTAAAATAAAAACATGAATACGTTCAACATCCACTTTTTCTTCGGACAATCTTGTGTGTGTTTCAACTATTCTCACGCCAGGCATATAATGGATTAATATCTGGAGGAGAGCTGTTTTGGCATCGAATTATTTTGATGTATGTAGGCTGGCTAAATGAAGGTTGGATGACGTTTCTGTAATTATATTTAAGTATATAACGTAACTTTGAATTCTCACTTGGACAATGGGAAAGACAAGAGGGAAAGTCTAATTAACCGTCTGCATCTAAGAAGGGCTCATCCGCAATGAGCAGAATCTATTTCTGCATTTCTATGATATATGCAATCCGTGAACCCACTCTGCATCAGTGGATCTTTTAGGCTTGGGTAATTCGACTGGAATGCAATACAAGCCATTTCAACACACGGATATTGCCTCGTTCTTTGAGCCCAATGTAGTTTCCGACCCAGGATCTAAATCCAAAAGCAAGTTGACGATAACCTTCCTTCCAGGTATGGTCAAAATTGCTTGGGCCCAGTGAGATCATGCATGACGAACGATATTTTATTTAAATCCGCTTCACGACATCAAAAATGTATTGGATTAGCTGAGCAGACAAAATGTAGAAACAAAGAACTACAGACGCTAGTTTATACCAAAGATAGACAAAAAATGCTGAAGTAACTCAGCTGGTCGGGCAGCATCTCTGGAGAAAAGGCGTGGGTGACGTTTCGGGTCAGGAGAAGAGCCCGGACCCGAAACGTCACTCATTCCTTTTCTCCAGAAATGCTGTCCGACCCGCTGGCTTACTCTAAAACTTTGTGTCTATCTTTGTATTACGAAGGTCTGGATTCAAAACATATAGTGGAGTTGAACATTCTTCTCTTAATGCGTTTTCAGATTATACAAAGGTTCGATATTTAAAGATTCACAGCGAAATGAAAGTAACCAAACCATTCAAAGTTAAAGACCCTTTATTTATTTTGATTGTACAATAATAAATGTATGCAGCGTCGCTTTAACGGGTCAACACGGCTTTAAGAAACGAACATCGTTCTGATAGGTGCGCCACAATCAACCAATCAGCAGCTACTGTGTGACTGGAGATCTTGACTGCCCCCTATTCCCACCCACCATCACATACGAACAAGGAACAATGTGAATTGGACAGCGAGGCGTCTTGAGTTGCAGCAGTTTCCGTGGATCCTTCTATTCCTGAATTTTGCCACGAACTGGAAGGTCTGGTGAAACAATCGAGGCAATTTATTGAAATGAAAGATTTTCTTCTACGAGAAAGCCTTTTCTTCTGAAGGCATACATATTATTTTTAATCACAGTGGGATTAAAAAAACTGAAAGGCACTGTATCGCACTGAAGCCATTGGAATGTTTAACACCGGTGATGAGATGCTATAACCTATTTTGCTGCATAAAATGGGAACTGGTGTATTCCATGTTTATCGTCTGGGAGATAATTTTCGCAGAGATTCATTACTCAATTCCAGAAGAATTACAACGTGGCACCGTTATTGGAAACATCGCGGACGATTTAGATTTGGATGCTAAACAGCTCGCAGCTCGTAATTTTCGTCTGGTGTCAGGTCCAAAAAAGAGGTATTTGGAAGTAAATTTAAACAATGGGATTTTGTCTGTTAAGGAGAGGATTGACAGGGAAGAACTGTGTGGCGCAAGCCTCACTTGCGTTCTGTCTTTGGACGCCGTGCTTGAAAATCCTCTCAGTCTGTACCAAATCGAAGTAGACATTGTGGATATTAACGACAACTCTCCCAGTTTTCCAAAAAGCCAATTCCGCCTTGAAATCTCTGAGAATACTGCGCCGGGAGCGCGCTTCATTCTCGAGGGCGCTCACGATCTAGATATTGGAACTAACTCAGTTCAAACCTACCAGCTCGTTGCAAATGAGTATTTCGCATTAAATGTTGAATCTGGAATCGCAGGTTTGAAATTACCAGTTTTAGTCCTGGAAGAGCCATTAGATAGGGAAAAGCATTCGACCCACAGATTGCTGCTCTTAGCCAAAGATGGCGGAGTCCCCGAAAGGACAGGCTCCGCCCAAATTAATGTCGTTGTAGAAGATGCCAACGATAATGCGCCGGTGTTCTCTCGGTCGATTTACAAAGTCAATTTATGGGAAAATGCGACAAAAGGGGCATTGGTACTTCAAGTAAATGCCACTGATTTGGACGATGGCCCCAACGGAGAGATTGTCTACACTTTAAGTACTCATACCTCTGCCAGCGTCCGTGAGATTTTTAGTGTGGATTCTCGAACTGGCGAAGTAAAACTTAATGCCAATTTAGATTACGAAGAAAATAATGCTTTTGATATTTTTATTCAAGCAAAGGATAGGGGATCTAACTCCATACCGGTGTACAGTCATATTTTATTGAATGTTTTAGATGTAAACGACAACGCGCCTGAGATAAGCCTGACATCTTTTTCGAGCCCAGTTTCAGAGGATTCGTTACCTGGAACAGTGGTTGCTCTCATAAGTGCGTCTGACAGAGATTCTGGCAGGAATGGGCAACTCCGGTGCCAAGTTGAAAACGAAGTGCCTTTCACACTCGATTCGTCGTCCAATAAGCACTTAAAACTACTCACCCAGCAACCCCTAGATCGCGAATCAGCCTCCACACACAACGTAGTAATCAGCTGCAGAGATGAAGGCAGTCCGCCTCTCGCCACGAACAAAAGCATCCCAATTGAGGTGTCGGACAGGAACGACAACGCACCGCAATTCTCGCAACCTTCCTTCACAGCCTACGTGACGGAGAACAATAATATTGATGCCTCGATATTCTCAGTGACGGCACTTGATCCAGACGAAGATGAAAATGCTCGGCTGTCGTACAACATTCTGGACAGTTGGGTACAAGCTCAGTCGGTACATAATTACGTTTATATTAAAGCAGAGAGTGGTGTAATATATTCCTACGTATCGTTTGACTATGAAAACTTAAAAACCTTTCGGATCCGTGTTCAGGCACGTGACAATGGAGCCCCACCGCTCTCCAGCAATGTGTCCGCAGATGTTATCATCCTTGACCAGAATGATAACGCCCCGGTGATTGTTCATCCATTAATCGAGCATGGGCAACCTGCCACAGAGGATGTATCTCGTTTTGCGGAAGCAGGATATCCAGTGACCAAAGTTATGGCTACAGATGCCGACTCTGGTCCAAACGCTCGCCTCTGCTATCGTATCCTCCAAGCTACAGACTTGGGACTGTTTACTATAGCTGAGGAGACGGGAGAAATATGGACCACCCGTGCTATTACAAAGACAGATGCTACCAAGCAAAGGCTGGTGGTCCAAGTCAACGACAACGGGACACCAGCTCTTTCAGCTTCGATAAGTATTATCTTGTCATTGATAGATAACGAGGGAGCGTTAATGTTCGACAGAAACAGCATGTTGGAAAGGCCCAAACTTGATTCTGTTACCAGCTTCTACTTGGTCATTTCATTAGGAATAATTACGACTATTTTTCTGGTAATTTTAATTATTCTAGCTGCTATAGTTCACAATGGCAGAAATGCCTTTGAGCACCATGGATGTCTTCTGGGCCCGTGTGGTTGCTTCGGGTCAAGACATTCAAGCAACGGAATCCAGAAAGCCAGTCGCAACCTACGCATTCCACCCAATTACGTTGAGGTATTTGGGGGTGACCCGCTCTCACAGAGTTACCGCTATGAAACTTGTTCCAGGGCACGTTCAATAAAGGGAGACTTTCTGTTCCCCAACACCTGCAGTTCATCATATGGAAACGACAAAACCATCGGTGAAGATATTGCAAAGGGAGGAACCGCGTTGTTCAGTAATTGTGAGAATTCTGTTCAATCTGAGGTGAGAAAGCCTGTTTGGTAGGAAAAGTCAGCGTTAGCTGGCGTTAAGTTGACATCATGAAGATATGATTTCACTATTTGTTGTGTAATTGATCCGACACTGACCGGATCACAAGTGCAGTATCCAACCATTAGTTTACGTTTAACTAATTGCTATTGCCATCATTTTATTCTGTACAGTAGAATTAAAACATAAAGTGGATCACACAATAATACAAAAAGGAATTGCAGATGCTGGTTTATACTAAAGATAGTTACAAAATGCTGGAGTAAGTCAACGGGTCAGGCAGCATCTCTGGAGAAAAAGGATCGATGATATTTTGGGCCGAGATATGTCCGAAGAAGGGTCCCGACCCGAAACTCAAGACAACTGAAGTCTAAAGTACGGTCCCGACCCAAAGCGTCACCTATCCATGTTCCCCAGAGACGCTGCCTGAGCCGCTGAGTTACTCCAATATTTTGCGACTCTGTGAATCATATAGATGTTTCAGGGGCGTTGCAAAGTTTATTACAGAAATTATTTTTGATTTAGATTTGTAATCGTGAATTAACAGAATAGGTTCGGCATAGAAATAATCCTGCCCATTATTCCGGTATGATAGCAAAATACCTAGCCAGGTCATTCATGCCTTACAATAGTTAATCTATTGGCTTGCACTTAAGGTTATTGAAGAAAATATTCAGGCACATTTTAAATATATCGAGGGGCTTCTGACCCTAACACGGAACTAACTGTCCCTGCCAACCCAATCATGAAAAAAATCAAAATATCTCTTCCAATCCTTCTACTAATGGCCTTCAATCTATTCCCTTTGGTTTTCGCCCCCACCCCCATCCCATCCAATTTGTTGTCTCTATTTCGTCTTGATCTGGTATAATTTAATACAACTCAATTAAGTCTTCCACAATTTCCGCATATCTAATTGTCTTCATAGCTAACCTTTCAGTCCCTAATTCGGAAAATGGCAGCCATTGGCTGTACAGCTACCATAAACCACAATGTGAAAAAAAGCAACATAATTTGATTAATGTATCTTAGAAGAGGGTTGATCATTGTTGGCTGGGACAAATCGTCTGCTTTGAAAATAATGCCAGGGAACTATGGCACCCCAGGGAGAATACACAGAGTGTCCCCTGGATTCTGATATCTTTGACAGTGCAGCAAGGTTGCTTTAGGTTTATTATTGCCACGTGTACCGAGGTGCAGTGAAAAACATTGTTTTTCTTGCTATTCAATCATATCAGGTGGTATTAAACATCAATACATTCAAGTTAAACTCAAGTACAATAGGTAGAGCAAATAGATAAATACATACTGCATTCTACCACTGTAATACACTGTTACAAATAAATAGTTCCTCAGTCGTCTGTAGATAAAATAACAATTTAAATCTTTTTGTCATTAGTCCTTTCAGAGTGCACAACCTCTTGTGCGGGACACCATCGCCGTTGCAAACGCTAGTTTCAACCGGATGGACTACATTCTGAAGTCATCCATGCATCCCTGCCTGGAAATGAATTGCCATTTCATTTAAAAACATTTTTCACATTTAGTCATCCGAAATTCACACAGTGTATCATTGCCAATTTTAATTCTGAGGTCATATTCATGTTATTAAACCGTATTAGATGTTAACTCTGGAAAATGACAAGTAAACCTGCCTTTGGTGAATTATTCAGAGCAGTGGTCACAATCAAATTATAGAGCAACTAAGTGTCAAACAACGTTTAAGGAACCTAACAACGTTTAAGGAAAACAAAAATAATGAAAGAAAATAGTAGTTCGATTTTATAATGTACTGCCTTAAATATAGTTACTTGCACCAAGCTTTAGAAATGCAGTCTAGCTTTAAGAAATGTTGAGTTCAGTGATTGGTTGAAATTAAGTCGGCCTTTTCCACCAATAAAAGGCTGCCTATGTGCCCGGAGATCCTTGCTGCCCTCCCCTCCCCTTCCGCCATTATATCCGTCTGGATACCGTGTAACATGGACAGAGCTTGCTTACGTTCGCTTCTTTTCATTCATCTACTGGCGAAATTATAAATAAGAAGGTTTGTCAGAAATTGTTGCGCAGAATTTTTTAACAGCGGCTTTTTTTTCGTGCAATTCAGTAAAAAATAGAATAACGATTCACTCTTTTGAATTGTTCAACGGCGCTGCGTTGTTCTCAAATCATTTGAAATGCTTTGTTCTGGAAATGGAATTTTATAAACGATATTGGCTATGGAAATGGCAACTTATTTACTGTATTATCCCTTCCTGGCAAATGATTTCTGGACAGATACGTTATACGATTCCTGAGGAATTGAATGCCGGAGCTTTTGTTGGAAATATCGCAGAGGATCTGGGTTTGGATATAAAAGATCTCTCGGCTCGCGGCTTTCAAATTGTGCCTGGACCTAGCAAGGAATATATAGACGTAAATTTAGATACTGGTGTTTTGTTTGTGAAGCAAAAGATGGACAGAGAACAGTTGTGCGGGCAGAATCGTGTTTGCACATTCTATATGGAGGCAGTGATTGAAAATCCTCTGAATGTGTATCATTTTCAAGTGGACATTTTGGATATAAATGACAATGCCCCGAGATTTCCCGAGAGCCAGTTCAATTTGGTTATATCGGAGGTGGCTGCTCCTGGTACGCGCTTCGCCCTGGAGCGCGCAGACGACCCGGACGTTGGCAGCAACTCGGTACAAAGCTACCGGCTGGTAGACAACGGCTATTTCTCCCTCGACGTGGAGACGTTGGGCGGCGACGGAAAGTTACCGGTTTTAGTCTTGGAAAGACCGTTGGACAGAGAAAAGGAAAGCACGCACAGGTTGGTGTTGGTATCGAAGGACGGAGGGATTCCTGTGCGATCTGGAACTGCCGAGATACTGATCGATGTAGAGGATGCCAACGACAACGCGCCTGTTTTCTCCCAGCCCGTCTACCGGGTCAGTTTGCCAGAGAATGCACCCATAGGTATATTAGTGATAAAATTAGATGCCTCGGATTTGGATGTTGGTCTGAATGGACAAATAGTATATTCGTTCGGCAGTCATACTTCGAATCGAGTTCGGGAACTTTTTGCGCTGGATTCGAATAGTGGCGAAATCAGAGTTAAGAACACTGTGGATTACGAGAAAAATAGTGTTTTTGAGATTAACGTTCAAGCAAAAGATAATGGGCCATACGCTACCGTTGTGTACTGTCACGTACTGGTCAATATCGTTGATGTGAATGACAACGCTCCTGTGGTAACGCTGACATCTTTATTCAGTCCTGTCGGGGAGGACGCTCTCCCAGGGACTGTAGTGGCTCTGATCAGTTCCACAGACAAGGATTCGGCTGAAAACGGGCGCGTGGATTGCGAAATCCCAAATGACCTTCCTTTTAAACTGGATTCGTCCTTAAATAACTATTATAGACTTGTTACCCGGGAAACGCTGGATCGTGAGCGTGTATCATCTTACAATGTAACCGTGGTGTGTGGCGACGCCGGGAATCCTCCGCTAACATCGAACAAAACGGTCCTGGTGGAAGTCTCCGATATAAACGACCATCCGCCTCAATTCACACAGCCTGTGTATACAGCTTACGTAATGGAGAATAATGTAATTGGTGCGTCAATATTCACTGTGACAGCTTTGGATCAAGATCTAAATAGGAACGCAGATTTGTCCTACTTTATTTTGGAGACTCAGATTCAGGGCAGGTCAATATCCACATACGTCTCCATTAACTCGCACAGTGGGGTCATATTTTCGCAGAGGAGTTTCGACTACGAACATCTCAAAAGCTTTCAGGTCCAGGTTCAGGCGCGGGACTCTGGGATCCCACCACTTTCTGGCAACGCCTCAGTGGATGTGATGATATTGGATCAGAATGACAATGCTCCGGTGATCGTGCATCCGTTACCCGAATTCGGTTCCACCGTGTTAGAGACGATATCCCGGCACGCAGAACCGGGCTACCTGGTCGCAAAAGTTTCGGCTACTGACGGTGACACTGGCCAAAATGCTCGCCTTTCCTACCAGATCCGTCAAGCTACAGATGCCGGTCTCTTCACCATTTCACCGGACACTGGAGAAATCTGGACAATACGCAGTATTAAGAAGAATGACGCCGCCAAGCAAAGGTTGGTCATCTGCGTTAAGGATGACGGATCACCGCCTCTTACAGCCACTGTGACAATCATCTTGTCTTTAGTTGGAAATGATAGACAGATGCTCTCAGATGTGAATAATTTGTCTGAGGGTGCCGGGTTTGCTTCTGGCACCAGCTTTTACCTCGTAATAACTTTAGGGATAACATCATCCGTTTTTCTATTGATTTTGATTATCCTCGCCATTAAGGTCCATAGAAACTCTTCCCTTGGCGCATGTGGTTGTTTTACAGCAAGAAACTCATTGCACAGAGCCAACAGAAGCCTTCAGATACCACCAAACTATGTTGAGGTATTTGGAGGTGATCCTCTATCGCAGGGTTTCCGCTATGATTCATGCTCGAGCTCACATTCTGTAAAGAGGGATGTCAGGTTATCCAACAGTGGATCTACGCGTAAGAATTACGCTCCTAGTGGCATTATGGGAAATGGCGCTACTTTACAAACCCTCAATTCAGCACAATACAGGAACAGTCTAAATAACGAGGTGAGGTTGCTATTCGATGGCGAAAAAACACCTCATGGGTTTCAATTGGATGTACAAATGATTACTGGGGGAAAATACGTAGATCCCGGAGATTGGAATTTAGGAAATATCTAAGAATCGGTCATATCAGTTTCCATTGTGATCTGAGTTTCCAATCGCTATTTCTGGACCTGCTCCTTTGTTAATCCGGCTTTTGCCCTTTGGTGCATTTATATTGACTTAACATTTTGTTTCATGTAGTAGTTACGGAATGTTGCCATTGAAAACGTATGGATCAAGTAATTCCGCACGACAGTCCTAAATATATATTATCAACTACACTTTGGTAGTAGAAAACCACGAAATAATGATCACATTGGAGAAAGGGTCTGGATGTCTAAAGGAACAGTTCCATGGTTCTGATATCACGAGTTTTAGTATTTAATTATTTCCATGGAGACTTTGTGATATTAAATGCTTTATTTTCCTAGGGAAATAACTCGTCAGCATTCAACTTGTTTTATAATATCATGGACTGAATGGGAATTAAGCATAAGAGTTTACCAAAATAGGTGTAGGTGATTTGTTTTGAAAGAGGCACAAAACCATGTGCATCAAGCTTTGCAGAAACAAGCGACTGCAGATGCTAGTTTACACAAAACGACACAGAGTGCTGGAATAACTCAGAGGGTCAGCAGCTTTTCTGGGGAACATGGACATGTGACTTTTTTTCCATCGGGACCCTTTAGATTGGAAGAAGGGACCCGAGCCGAAACGTAACCTGTCTATATTCTTCAGAGATGCTGCCTGACCCGTTGAGTTTCTCCAGCACCTTGCATATATTTGTATCGTAGAAACATAGAAACATAGAAAATAGGTGCAGGAGTAGGCCATTCGGCCCTTCGAGCCTGCATCGCCATTCAATATGATCATGGCTGATCATCCAGCTCAGTAACCTGTACATGCCTTGTCTCCATACCCCCTGATCCATTTAGCCACAAGGGCCACATCTAACTCCCTCTTAAATATAGCTAATGAACTGGCCTCAACTACCTTCTGTGGCAGAGAATTCCACAGACTCACCACTCTGTGTGAAGAAATGTTTTCTCATCTCGGTCCTAACAGACTTCCCCCTTATCCTTAAGCTGTGACCCCTGGTTCTGGACTTCCCCAACATCGGGAACAATCTTCCCGCATCTAGCCTCTCCAACCCCTTAAGAATTTTATATGTTTCTATAAGATCCCCCCTCAGTCTTCTAAATTCCAGCGAGTATAAGCCTAGTCTATCCAGTCTTTCTTCATATGAAAGTCCTGCCATCCCAGGGATCAATCTGGTGAACCTTCTCTGTACTCCCTCTAAGGCTAGAATGTCTTTCCTCAGATTAGGAGACCAAAACTGTACACAATACTCCAGATGCGGTCTCACCAAGGCCATGTACAACTGCAGCAGAACCTCCCTGCTCCTATACTCAAATCCTCTTGCTATGAATGCTAACATACCATTCGATTTCTTCACTGCCTGCTGCACCTGCACGCTTACTTTCAATGACTGGTGCACCATGACACCCAGGTCACGTTGCATCTCCCCTTTTCCTAATTGGCCACCATTCAGGTAATGCTCTGCTTTCCTGTTCTTGCCGCCAAAGTGGATAACCTCACATTTATCCACATTATATTGCATCTGCCATGCATTTGCCCACTCTCCTAATCTATCCAAGTCACTCTGCAGCCTTCTAGCATCCTCCTCGCAGCTAACACTGCCACCCAGCTTCGTGACATCCGCAAACTTAGAGATATTGCATTCAATTCCCTCGTCCAAATCATTAATATATATTGTAAATAACTGGGGTCCCAGCACTGAGCCTTGCGGTACCCCACTAGTCACTGCCTGCCATTCCGAAAAGGAAACCCGTTTATTCCTACTCTTTGCTTCCTGTCCGCCAACCAATTCTCTATCCACCTCAACACTCAACCCCCAATACCGTGTGCTTTAAGTTTGTACCCCAATCTCCTATGTGGGACCTTGTCGAAGGCCTTCTGAAAGTCCAGATATAACACATCGACTGGTTCTCCCTTATCCACTCTACTAGTTACATCCTCGAAAAATTCTAGAAGATTCGTCAGGCATGATTTGCCTTTCATAAATCCATGCCGACTTTGTCCGATGATTTCACCACTTTCCAAATGTGATGCTATCACATCCTTAATAACTGACTCTAGCATTTCCCCCACTACCGATGTTAGGCTAACTGGTCTATAATTCCCCGTTTTCTCTCTCCCTCCCTTTTTAAAAAGTGGGGTTACATTAGCTACCCTCCAATCCTCAGGAACTAATCCAGAATCTAAAGAGTTTTGAAAAATTATCACTAATGCATTGAATCGTCCATAATCGCATAAAGGTTGTATTTAAATAAATTTGAAGTACATGTACAGATCGGATTATCTGATTTGTTTGGATAGCACGCAAAACAAACCTTATCACTATATTTCGGTGACAATAATATATTTAAAGCTGGTGGCTCTTAGAAAATCAACCAAATGTAAGCAGGGCAAAGGAAATCAAATCAATGTGGGAAATGGTGTAATAAATTTACTTTGTACACTGATAAATATTACAGAGATAAACAGGGACATTCCAGCTTTAAGAAATGTTCCGGGTGGTGATTGGTTGAATGCCAGTTCACCAATCAGAAGCTGCAATGTATCTGGTGATCTGGACTGCCCCCTTCCCTCCCAGCCACCATTACGTGTGATCAGATACAATGTAAAACTCCGCATAGCGAGCTGCGTAGCGCTGGAACGGGTTCTGTATTCGAAAGCATTGGATATTTTAATTGCAATGAGAAGGTTCGAACACAATCTTGATAATCTTTGAAAAGATACAGGTATTTTGTGCAACATTGCCTCTTTTATCTTAAAAACTGGCGTTCATTCCAGAGAAAAAACGGTGAATGGCGTGTCGCGCTGAAGTAATTGCAATGCGTTGTAAAGGAGATGGGATATTTTAAAATATGTTGGCTGTTTAAATGGTCACTTTTTTACTATGTGTTATCACCCTGGGTTCTGGTTTCGGGGCAGATTCGCTATTCAATGCCTGAAGAACTGCAAATGGGTGCCTTTGTTGGAAATATCGCCGAGGATTTGGATTTAGACGTGAAAGAGCTGGCTGCCCGCAGTTTTCGGATTGTGTCTAGTCCCAGGAAGCAGTATCTTGATGTAAATTTGGACAATGGAATTCTTTATGTGAAGGGGGAAATTGACAGGGAGCAGCTCTGCGGGTCGAACTCCGTGTGCACATTGTTCTTAGAGGCCGTTATTGAAAATCCGCTGACGGTGTATCATTTTCAAGTCGAGATTCTGGATGTAAACGACAACGCCCCCAGTTTCCCCCATTCCCAATTCCGCCTGGAAATCTCGGAGGTTGTGGCGCAAGGGGCGCGTTTTGCCCTCGAGTCGGCGCAGGACCCAGATGTGGGAAGCAACTCCGTTCAGACGTACCAGTTGGGCGATAACGAGTATTTCACCATAGATATTCAGTCACGCCGTGGCGATGGCAAGTTGCCGGTGTTAGTGTTGCAAAGGCCACTGGACAGGGAGAAACAAACGAGCCACAAGTTAGTCCTGATTGCCAAGGACGGAGGCATCCCACAAAAGTCTGCGACGGCTCAGATAACTGTCATAGTGCAGGATGCCAACGACAACGCGCCGGTGTTCCAGCAATCGGAATACAGGACGAGGTTGCGGGAAAACACACCCAGGGGAACCCTGGTAATCAAACTCAATGCTACTGATTTGGACGATGGTGCCAATGGAGAGATTGTGTACTCATTCAGCAGTCATGCCTCCAACAGAGTCCGTGAAATGTTCAGCGTGGATTCTAGAACCGGGGAAATCAGGGTCAAGGGCAACTTGGACGCCGAGGAAAACGATGCTTTTGAGATCAACGTACAAGCTACGGATAGGGGACCTTATGCAACTCCTGTACATTGTGAAGTGTTGGTGGATGTTATTGACACCAATGACAACGCCCCTGAGGTGACATTGACTTCTGTGTTCAGCCCTGTCAGCGAGGACGCCTTGCCTGGCACAGTAGTCGCCCTCCTTAACGTGGACGACAAAGACTCGGGATATAACGGGCAGGTACTTTGCAAACTTTTAAGTGGTTCTCCTTTCAAACTAGATTCCTCTTTGACGAACTATTACAGATTAATGACCGAACTGCGACTGGATCGCGAAAATGTCTCAAAGTACGATGTTACAATTGTATGCACAGATAGAGGAAACCCCCCACTCGCATCCAAGAAATCGATCCGGGTGGAAATTTCCGATGTAAATGATAATGTCCCACGTTTTGCACACCCTTCATACACCGCCTACGTAACCGAGAACAACGTCATTGGGTCTTCTATCTTCTCGGTGACAGCTTTTGATCCCGATATAAACCAAAACTCTCAATTGACTTACTCGATCCTGGAAACATGGGACCAGGACTTCGCAGTCTCTGCTTACGTGCTTATTAATTCGGAAACTGGCGTCGTATATGCTCAGAAAACGTTTGACTACGAACAAATGAAAGGTTTCCAGCTCTGTATACAAGCAAAGGACGCTGGAACTCCACCGCTGAGCAGCAATGTTTCTGTGGATGTCATTATCCTCGATCAAAATGACAACGCTCCAGTCATCACCCATCCACTGCCAGAGTACGGATCTACGGCCGTAGAGACTGTGTCGAGGTTTGCGGAACCTGGTTACCTGGTTGCCAAGGTGTCTGCAACCGACGCAGACTCCGGTCAGAACTCTCGCCTCACTTATCAGATTTTAAGAGCTACAGACACTGGCCTTTTTACCATTTCGTCAGATTCGGGGGACATATGGACAATCCGTGGCGTCCTGGACAAAGATCAGAGGAAGCAACGTTTGGTCGTTGCTGTAAAAGACAACGGAGAACCGGCACTATCAGCTATTTTAACCATCATGATCTC
This sequence comes from Rhinoraja longicauda, assembly GCF_053455715.1. Lineage (NCBI taxonomy): Eukaryota > Metazoa > Chordata > Chondrichthyes > Rajiformes > Arhynchobatidae > Rhinoraja > Rhinoraja longicauda. Next base: position 34,417,159 of record NC_135966.1, read on the forward strand.
CCTGGAACAAAGTCAATCAGAACTGTTGCCCGAGGTTGACAGTTTATCGGATGAAGCAGTTTGGACTCCGGCCACGAGCTTTTACTTGGTCATAACCTTGGGATTAATTTCTGTCATCTTTCTAGCAATTTTGATTATTCTCGCTATTAAAGTTCACAAAAACAGACGGGGCTTTGATGATCGTAACTCCTGCTGTTTTGTGACAAGAGGTCGAAAGGCGAATAGGAGCCTTCAGATACCCCCAAACTACGTTGAAGTATTTGGGGGTGACCCGCTTTCTCAAAGTTTCCGGTACGATACCTATTCAACTTCAAACTCTATCAAGCGAGACTCCATGTTCCGCTCACCGACTGGCAGGAATAACGTCAATGCCTACCCGGTCAGGAAGGAAGAGATACCACCAGTAACAAACCCTGCAAGCAGTAGAGGTATTATCAATAGTGAGGTGAGAAATCTGTCTGCATCTGGGGGGAACAACACTTTGATTTGGATATACGTCAAGATCTCAACTGGTGGGAAAGGGAATAGAACGATTCGCATCGATTTCAAGCTTCTCTTGATCGCCATCTCTATACCAAGCTCAAAGTCTTCATTCTCGTTTCATCTATGGTTCATTGTTTATAATGAAATTCGCGATTATAGCCAAAATATCGACATTTTATGGCAGTGCATATGATCGATCACCTTTCAGTTTTCTAACAAAAAAATCTGCAGAAATAGAATCAGAAACTTTGGAAAGTCTTAGCAGCGTAGACAGCGTCTGCAGAAACAGAATTAAATCAGATCTGACGAGGCCTCTTCGTCTTTAAGCGGCAAGTCTGGTTCTCTTTCCTCAGATGCTTCCTGACCTGCTGAGTGTTTCCAACATTTTGTGTTTTTATTTCAGATTTTCAAATTCTGAAGATTCATTAATTTTCAAAATAACTCCAGGAAGAAACTTTACATATGGACGTTCATAGGTGTTATTAAATGAGTTGACGTTATTATTCCACCTATGGGTAAATATTTTAGTTTATGAGGTACAGTGAAAAGCATTTTTGTGGTGTACTCTCCAGTCAGTTAAAATACCACACAATTACAAACAAGCTGCCCACAGTGTATAGATACATGATAAAGGGAATAACGTTTAGTGCAAGTTAAGGTCCAGAAAAGTCAAATTAAAGATAGTCAGAGTCTCCAGTGAGGTAGATGGTGGCTCAGGACCGCTTTCTAGTTGCTGATATGGCGTTTCAATCACCTGATAACAGCTGGGAAGAAACTGCTCCTGAATCTGGAGAAAGAACGCCATAAAATGCAGATTATTTTGACAAGTAGTGTTTTGTGGTTTAAAAAAATGTTTGTCCGAAGGAATAAGTGTAACATTTTGAAATGAACGTTAGAAAATACTTTTTAACTGTGCAACCAGATTTGCTGCTTTTACGCAGACGTTTTCTGGGCCGTTCTTGCTTTAAGCTGTGCTTCGGACGGCGATTGGCTAAATTAGAGCAGGCGCGCGTTCACCAATCAGAAGCCACAAGTTTGTTGGAGATCTCTCCCCATCCACCATCACGTAAGATCAGCCACAGTGTAAAATGGCCAGCGAGCTGCGGGAAGCTGTATCTGGTTCCGAGCATGCATTTTTGGATGATTTTAGAAACAGGAACATCTGCATTAGTTAATGTGCGGATTTTCAAATTGCACAGGTATTTTTTTACAAATGAAAGCTTTGTAAAATTGTGTAGAAAGACGTTTATTAAGACGGTTTCGCGAACGGAGCAGGGCTGCGCCGAGGCATTTGAAATGTTTTTCGCTGGAAATGGGATATTGTAGAATATATTGCTTGGGAAAATGGCATCTGCTGTACTATCTGTTGTGCTTCTGGCCTCTAGTTTCGGGACAAATACGTTATTCCATTCCCGAAGAACTGCAGCTTGGTTCCTTTGTTGGTAATATCGCAGAGGATTTGGGTTTAGATGCGAGAGAGCTCTCGGCTAGAAAATTCCGCGTCGTGCCCGGCATCGGCAAAAGATATTTGGACGTGAATTTAGACAACGGGATTTTGTTTGTGAAGGAACGTATCGACAGAGAGCAGCTTTGTGGATCAAGTTTTACTTGCCTTTTACCCATGGAAGCCGTGGTGGAAAATCCCTTAAATGTCTACCGGGTTGAAGTGGAGGTTTTAGACATAAATGACAATGCTCCCAGTTTTCCAAAGAATAATTTCCGTCTTGAAATCTCTGAATTTGCGGCGCCGGGTGCCCGCTTCCCCCTAGAGTGCGCGCACGATTCAGACGTGGGAAGCAACTCCCTACAAAGCTATCGCCTGGTTGGAAATCAATACTTCGCGCTCGACATTGAGACCCGTAGTGGGGATGAGAAGCTGCCGGTGTTAACGTTGGAGAGGGCATTGGACAGAGAGAAAGAATCAACTCACAAGTTGCAACTAATTGCAAAAGACGGTGGGATCCCTTCAAAATCAACCACTGCTGAAATACTAATCGCAGTACAGGATGTCAACGATAACTCTCCCGTGTTCTCGCAGTCGGTGTATAGGGTCAGCCTACATGAAAACGTGCCCAATGGAACAATAGTGATAACGCTTAATGCCACTGACTTGGACGATGGTTCTAATGGAGAGATAGAATATTCTTTTACCAGCCACACCTCCGCCTCGGTACGTGAACTGTTTAATCTACATTCCAAAACGGGGGAAATCACAGTGAAGGGGCATTTGGACTATGAGTTAAACAGTGCCTTCGAAATCAACGTACAGGCAACAGATAAAGGCTCTGCCCCACTACCTGTGTACTGCCGTGTTCATGTGGATATTACAGACGAGAATGACAACTCTCCCGAGGTGACGGTGACTTCTTTATTCAGTCCAGTTAGCGAAGACTCTCCTCCGGGGACCGTGATAGCGCTGATTAGCACTACGGATAAAGACTCTGGGGAAAACGGAGAGATTGATTGTCAAATTTCAAACGACCTTCCCTTTAAGCTGGAATCGCCCTTAACAAACTATTACAAAATGTTAACCGTGGACCAATTGGATCGCGAAAGTATCCCCAAGTACGATGTCACAGTACTTTGTACTGATTCAGGATCGCCCCCACTTACTTCCAAGAAGATCGTGCAGGTGGAGATCTCGGATGTAAATGACAACGGGCCTCATTTTAGCCAATCTTCATATACAGCTTATGTGACGGAGAACAACGTCATCGGAGCCTCGATCATAACAGTGACTGCTTCAGATCCTGATATGAACCAGAATGGCAAACTATCTTATTCCATTCCCGGAAACCAGATCCACGGCGTGTCGGTAGCCAGTTACGTGTACATTAACTCAGAGAATGGAATGGTATTTTCGCAAAGAAGTTTTGATTATGAAGAGCTCAAGAGCTTCCAGTTCCAGGTTCAAGCACGGGATAGCGGAGTCCCGTCTCTCACGGGCAATGTTTCTGTGGAGGTTGTTATTCTTGACCAGAACGACAATGCCCCGGTTATTTTCCACCCATTGCCTGAACGTGGATCAACAGTCATGGAAACCATGTCTCGCTCTGCAGAACCAGGTTATTTGGTTACCAAAGTGTCTGCCATGGATGCTGACTCGGGTCAGAATGCTCGCCTCTCCTATCAGATCGTCCAGGCCACTGACCCGGGACTGTTCACCATTTCGCCTGACACGGGCGAGGTGTGGACTATTCGTGGATTGGTACAGAAAGATGCGACCAAGCAAAGGCTAATAATTGTGGTGAAAGACAACGGAACGCCGTCGCTTTCAGCTTCCATGACCATCAGTTTGTCGGTGATCGATGGGGATGCCCAGCTACTGTCTGATGTCTCTGGTTTTCCCGACGATGCTGCTTTCAAGTCCGCGTTGAGTTTCTACTTGGTGATATCTCTGGGGGCAATTTCATCAATTTTTCTGCTGATTTTAATCGTCCTCGCCGTGAAGGTCCATAAAAGCAGGAACGGCTTTGGTGTTTACAGTTGTTACGGGGACGTCTGCTGCTGTTATCCACCAAGACGTTCTTTCAATGGGATTCAGAAAGCCAGCAGAAACATTCAGATACCTCCAAATTATGTGGAGGTTTTCGGAGGCGACCCGCTTTCTCAACGTTTTCGCTATGGAACTAATTCGACTTTAGGTTGCACTAAGAGAGATTCACGGTTTCCCAACACGTGTAGTTCATCCGCAATGGAATATAAAGGCGGGGATGGGCCTAATGAGAAATACGATTGCCTGCATTCGCAAGCCCCAGCAAATGATAGAAACACTGTAAATGCTGAGGTGAGGTGTTCCTTAAGAAGGGAAATAGCTATCTCACACGTCTGATCTAGTTGCGCTTATTTGCAGTTGAACCTATTGTTGACGCTTTCTGTTTGGTGATATGAAGTTCAATGTGATAACTCAAAATCATAACCACAAAGTACTTTTTTAAAACTTTTGTATCTTTAAACAATCTAAGTGTTCTTTGGTGATTCTGTTGGAAGGAGCTAGGGGTAATTGGTGATAAAGCGTATTCGTTGGTGACGGAATTTTCTCCTAATTCTAAAGCACGCAGAATTTACTACAATGCAGAGAACAGTACATGAGAAAAAGTTACGGTAATCAAAATGAAATCTATTGCATATGTGCAATAATTTCATCAACCCACTCAGTTTGTAGAAGCAAAGAATTTCAGACACAGGTTAATATAAAAAAGGGCAAAAAGTGCTGGAGTGATTCAGCAGGTCAGGTAGCATCAATTGGGAAGTATAAGAAGATAACTGCAGATGCTGGTACAAATCGAAGGTATTTATTCACAAAATGCTGGAGTAACTCAGCAGGTCAGGCAGCATCTCAGGAGAGAAGGGATGGGTGACGTAAGGGTCTGAAGAAGAAGGGTCTCCACCCGAAACGTCACCCATTCCTTCTCTCCCGAGATGCTGCCTGACCTGCTGAGTTACTCCAGCATTTTGTGAATAAGCATCAGTTGAGAACATGGATAGCTGACGTTCCAGGTCCAGACCCTTCTTCGGACACTGTAGGAAGGAAATGCAGATAGTGATTTGCACGGAAGATAGACACAAAATGCTGGAGTAACAAAGTGGGTCAGGCAGCATCTCTGGAGAAAGGGAATAGATGACGTTTCGGGTCGAAACCCTTATTCAGACTGAGACTCAGGGGAAAGGGAATTAGAGGTATGAAAAGGTTCAGAACAAATCAGAGCTGGCACAGATGACGAAGGAAAGACAGAGCCCACAGTAGTCCTGACGTCTTAAGGCTGCTTTTTTTTTTCTGTATTTTCTAATCTTATTTTTCGAAGAATTTGTAGCATATGAAATGTTGGAGCAACTCTGCGGATCAGGCAGATGCTGAGTTCCTCCTGTACGTTGTACTTTGCTCATGATTCCAGCATCTGCAGGTCATTGTATCTCTACCCTGTGTATAAAGCTGTACCGACTCTAAATCGAACATTGTTAATGTTGTCGCAGCCGCGTTTTATAATTATATTAGCTGTTGATCATTTACCTTGACAATATCACAGTTCTGTGGTTAATAGATGCATCAAAAACACCTTAAATAATAAGACACGTGAATGTAACATATTTGGCAGAACATTGAAACAATTCAATGGGAAGAAGGGCTCGAGGGGCCGAATGGCCTCCTCCTGTACCTATTTTCTATGTTTCTATGTTTCTAAGAACTAGCTGGGGCATTTGTCATGGGAACATGCACTTATTTTACAGGCAATGCATAAAATGTATGAAAACTATTGAAACTATTGAAAACATTTGAAGCACGGCACTTAAATCTCCAAACCAACAGATTCAAATGTAGTATTCACAAAATGCTGGAGTAACTCAGCAGGTCAGGCAGCATCTCGGGAGAGAAGGAATGAGAGATTCAAATGTAGGCTGCGCAACTTTAAATATTGGGATTCCACAGTTGAATTGGTGCCTCTGCTTTAAGAAACGAGCTCTCTTGTGATTGGTTGTTGGCGAATGTAGCTGCATTTACCAATCAGAAGCTGAGCAGTGAACAGAGATCCTGACAGCCCCTTTTGCCTGTCCTATGCCTTATCCGCCATCTCTCCTGACCGGATACAAAATGAAATTGGATAGCGAGCTGCGTAATGTTGCGCCGGGATCGTGATTTTTTGGAAGATTTGTCTGAGAGGAAAATATCTCGAAAATATCTTACAACTGCAGGTATTTTCTTATCATGGAGCTGCTTATTTTGCATTTTAAAACATGATAAACACGTTATTCCAATGAATATACGTGCAGCGCCGCGCCGTGCTGAAACAACCGGGATGCTTTGTGCTTGAAATGGGATTATATCAAACATATTGGTTATTAAAATGGCAACTGTTGTCTTCAGTGCTCTCCTGGAATTTGGTTTCTGGACAGATGCGGTACTCGATTCCCGAAGAATTGCCGCTGGGAGCTTTTGTTGGGAATATCGCTGCTGATTTGGGGTTGGATGTCGATCAGCTCCCGGCACGGAATTTTCGCATTGTGCCCAGTCCTAGGAAACAGTATTTCTCTCTGAAATTAGACAAAGGGGTTTTAGTGGTCAACCAGAAAATTGACAGAGAACAGGTCTGCGGTACGGTGCCCGTTTGTGCCTTGACTTTCGAGACGGTGATCGATGACCCTCTGAACGTGCATCACATCGAGGTGGAGATTGTGGACATAAACGATAACGCTCCTCTGTTCCCAAAGAATGAATTCCGCTTGGAAATATCTGAGGTGGCGGCGCCTGGAGTCCGCTTCCCATTAGAGTCCGCTTACGACCCGGACGTAGGCACCAACTCGCTCCAGACCTACCGATTGGCGAGGAATCAATATTTCGAGCTGCAGATACAGTCTCGCAGTGGGGATAATAAACTCCCGGTTCTGGTAATGGAAAGGGCTCCCGACAGGGAGCACCAGACTACTCTACAGTTGTTGCTGACGGCTATTGACGGAGGCATTCCTGAACGATCCGGCACGGCGCAGGTTATTATCCGCATTCTGGATGCCAACGACAACATGCCTACGTTTAGCCAGACGGTTTACAGAGTCCGCTTGTTGGAAAATGTGCCCGTAGGAACGCCGGTGATCAAAGTCAACGCTACTGATCTGGACCAAGGCTCCAACGGAGAGATACGTTATTCCTTTGCAACCCACGCTTCTGCCCAAGCGCGCGAACTTTTCAGCGTGGACCCTAAAACAGGAGAAATCCGAGTGAAGGGACCTCTGGATTTCGAAGCAGGAGCAGAGTTGGAGATTAGTGTACAAGCTGAAGACCAGGGTTCTTTTTCCGTGCCTGTGCATTGCGATGTGATTGTTGAAGTTGTGGATGAGAATGACAACGCGCCGGAGGTAACATTTACCTCTTTGTCCAGTTCAGTGGCAGAAGATGTCCCGCCCGGGACAGTGGTGGCCTTAATCAGTGTGACCGATGCTGATATGGGAGAGAACGGCGAAACCCGCTGCCAGATTTCAAACAACCTTCCTTTCAAATTAGATTCAACGTTCAGGAACTACTATCGACTGCTCACCAAAGATGTGCTCGACCGAGAAACGGTTTCTCAATATGGTATCACCGTTACGTGTAGCGATGCAGGCTTACCGGTTCTAACCACTAACAAAACCATCCAGCTCAAGATCTCCGATGTAAATGACAACCCTCCACGTTTCTCGCAGACGGTTTACACCGCCTATGTGACAGAAAACAACATCATCGGTAGTTCCGTCTATTCGGTGCCAGCATCTGATGCAGATGTGAATCTGAATTCCAAACTCTCTTACTCTATTCTTGGTACCCAAGTCGACGGCTCCCCTGTGTTCGGTTACGTCTCTATAAACTCAGACAGCGGCGTGATATCTGCTGAGCGTTCTTTTGACTACGAAGATTTGAAGAAGTTTCAGATCGAGATCCAAGCAACAGACGCCGGCGAGCTACCTCTGAGCACCAACGTCTCAATTAACGTGGTCATCTTGGATCAGAATGACAACGCCCCGCTTATCGTATCCCCGAGGCCAGAGTACGGTTCGACAGCAGTCGAGACGTTATCCAGATCAGCAGAGCCGGGTTATCTGGTGGTCAAGGTATCCGCTGTAGACGCTGATTCGGGGCAAAATGCCAGACTTACATATCAACTGGGGCAGGTAACCGACCGCGGTCTTTTCACCATCGCGCCAGAGACGGGAGAGATCTGGACAATCCGTCGAGTAGTGAATGGAGATGCAACTAAACAAAGCCTGACGGTTATGGTAAAGGATAATGGCGTCCCACCACTGAAGGTCACAATGAATATCATCTTAACACTTGAGGGGAGCGACACAGAAACGCTCTCTGAATTGAGTGGCCTCAGTGAAGATCTCGGGTTCCCTTCAGACATAAGCCTTTACTTGGTCATAGCTTTGGGGACAATCTCGTCTATTTTCCTGGTGATTTTAGTTATCCTAGCTGTTAAGGTCCACCGAAGCAGGAACGTTTTTAACCGCCGCAGATACGACCTGGACACATGTTGTTGTCTGGGTTCCACACATTCTCTTAATGGAATACAAAAAGCCAGTGCAAACCTTCAGATCCCCCCGAATTATGTTGAAGTGTTTGGCCGTGATCCACTCTCCCAGAATTATTGTTACGAGGTATGTTCCTCATCGGATAACAAATAAAGGGGGCGACATATTTCCCAAGATCCAAAGTGCAACTGCAAAGGGCAAGCGCGCCCCCAGTGGCAAAAGTTAACTCAAACTTCAAATGATGTGTATGGTAGAACTACTGTATCCAAGGAGGTGAGGCACAACGTGCAATAACACACTCGAGAACCATTAATTTGATCTGTGCAAGTCGTTTGATCATCTCAATGTCAGCAGTATAGTAGCAGAGATTTTGTGCGTAGTACGATTCAAACAATTAGCTCGAGAGAATGTCTTACTTACTTCCTTGTTGTCACTTCACCAGTGAAACGTGTTGCTGCAATGTTTAAGTTAACAAAATGTAAACATAATCAATCTTTTTTTACAAAGGGTGTTTTGCACCTTACATAAATGAGGCAGTCTACAGATTTTAACCCCCAGAAATTAGATTGATCTGGTTGCATGATGCATAGTTACAAAGGAAGTGACTGAAACTGAAGCCCATGTAATTAACATTTTTAAAACTAATTTGGGTTGACTTCTATGTGTATCAGGTTTGAGAGTATTAAAGGTGTGTGGAAGGATAGTTTGTTCATTCCATCCAAAGCCAGTTAATCATACCATCCTTGATTTAGTTATTTTCGAGTTTAATTTAAATAGTAAGGTTATTAGAATTACAAATAAAGCCAAAGATTGTTATTTGTCTATATAAAAAGTGCATTGGTCAACCAAGGCATAGTGTACCCAGGTTTTAAGAAATAGCTGATCCATCGATTCATGGTACAAAATAGTTTCATGAAATAATACGTACAGTATATAAGAGAGTTGGGTTGAAGGGAGTTATGGAGCTACAGCAGGCGGAATACAAATATCAACCATGACAGTGAGCATTGCATGCTTTTTTGTCTTATTATAATGTATTCACTTACATTTTTTTGTCAAATCCTACATTATAACTATTGTGCCACAAGTTAACTCGAGCTTCGAGTTATTGTTTGGCCCTAAGTTGTGCTTACATAAATTTGGATGAATTTGGGATTGTCTTCAAACAAATATATTTCAGCAGGGCTAAGACAGAACATTTTTATTTGCCTTGGTACTAAAGTAACTTGGAGATCTTGATGCTATATGATAGGAAGGGTGTGGCTGTGCTGGAAAGTGTCCAGAGACATTCACCAGGTTGTATCCTGGGTTAGAGGACTTTGGTTATGGAGAGTTATTGATAAGAAGGCCTTATTTTCCCTGGAATAAAGGAGGTATTTTTAATTAAAAGAAGCATAGATGTTGTAGACTGCCAGAATCTTTTTTTCCAAATACAATAAGGCAAATTAAAGGATTTTTAAAATAATCTGGAGTAAAAACCTTTTATGGTGAGACTGGTTGATATTTCAAAAGTACTGCCAGAGGAGGTGATGGAATCAGAAATAATTATTATGTTTATGACACATTCAGACAGGCAGTTGAAAAGACAAGGCACAAAAACATACTGAACTAATGGGCCAATGTGTTTTGTGTAAAAGAGATTGGATTGATATGGTGGGCCAAAGGGCATGTTTCCATGTTGTATGATTCCATAACACTATAACTTCAAGGCTTTTAGAAAATATGGCAGCTTGGAGTTGTCTGTTCACCTCTAACTTTACTGAGGAATTTGCCTCGGCAACTCATTTGGACAATAGAGTCTTGTTTCTGAATAAAAAGGATAGAAAGTCATGCAGCAGCATGAAATCTTTATTTGTTCCAGTAACCAACCTTGAAATCCCCTGGGAAGTACAACACAGAAAAAGGTGTCTCGGATGTAAGTGATAAAGTATCAGAGTCTTTCAGAAGATGAAGTACCTTTGAAATTGCTGAACGTGCTAGTCTGTCATATCAGGTGCACACTTCTCTGAAAAATGGTCCAAGTGGATATTTGAACACAATCCTAACATAAAAAGAATAACATGTGATTCTATCCCTCTTGTAATTTCAACTGATCTTTCAGAAAGCAGCCACTAAATGGATTTTAAACTGCAAAACCATTTACTACAGAGTATCAAACAAAAAAATATAGATTACTCATCCCAATAGTGTTGCCAGTCTTCTGAAAAATACTGATGCGAATGGAAATTACAAAATTTCAGTATTTTTTTATTACATCAACATGCTCAGGAATAATGTAAGCTTTCATATGCTTCAATACATTTTTGCCAAATACATACAGCTCTATCCCTTTTGAATTAGAGAGTGACAGTAATTTTATATATTCCTACTGCCCTGCAATTCATGTGCTGGAAACGTCAACCCAGTATTCTGTTTATTTAGATTTATTCAGTCGAAATGATTGTGTGGTATAAAGCATCGGTATATTTAAAGTGCGATTGCAATGTATATGTACGCGGAAACCACTCCATTTCAGGATGTTTCATTCTGGCCCACTTTCCTAATTGCACTTCATGCATTCACAGGGGTAGTTTTACCGTCAGACGATACTGTTTACTGGAGCATTGATTTATTCTATTTTCTTATCTGTTGCAAAACAAAGCTGCGTAACTAGTTATTAAAAAAAAAATTGGGACACATCTAATCAAGTTAGCAAATAATATTAAAATAGCAAGAGTGAATAAATTTGACAGGCAATATGTGTTTGCTAACCTGAAATGTCTTTGCCATAAATTGCAAGGAATACTTGGCCTGTTCTGAAGACTCTAGACTTTGGGCAGTATTGAAGACTAGACTTTAGAAATACAACACAGAAACAGGCTCATTTGCCAACCGAGGCCATGCCGCCCAGCGATCCCCCATGTTGGAGTATCACAAAGTGCTGGAGTAACTCAGCGGGTCAGGCAGCATTTCTGGAGAGAAGGAATGGTTTCGGGTCGAGATCCTTCTTCCAGTCTGAAGAAGTGTCTCGACCCAAAACGTCACCCATTCCCTCTCTCCTAGATGCTGTCTGACCTGCTGAGTTACTCCAGCATTTTGTGATACCTTCGATTTGTACCACCATCTGCAGTTATTTTCCTACACCCCATGCACTAGTTTTCTACACACATTTTCCTACACACAAGGAACAATTTACAATGTTTTTTTACCAAAGACAATGAAGCTGCTAACCTGTACGTCTTTGGGATGTGGGAGGGAACTGGAGCACCTGGAAGAAACCCACGCGGTCACAGAGAGAACATACAAACCCTGTACAGACAGCACCTGTAGTTACAGCAACCCAAGACTCTGGCGCTGTAAGGCAGTAGCATTTTTCTCAGTTACTCAGAGTGCCACTGATTTCATACTGAAAGCCATGTCACAATGCCAATATGATACACGTTTTTGTTGATTTAAATATATTGGATATCTCTTATGTTGGTTAAAGTAAGGATATTTACCCTTTTGTCCCAAATCTAAAACAATTACCCATGCTGAGAATTCAGAAGACCTCAGATTTTAAATGTGGTTCTGCAGCTTTTTGTTTAGGAGAATTTACAAATCTACAATTAGTGCTTGCTTCCACACAAACCAACCTAAGATAACCTTTAAAGTTAAGAGAGGAATAGCTCTCCTGTTAGTTAAGCATCAATAATGAAGCATTAAAAAAATAACTCATCACTTTCCAGATCAATTGTTAGTTAAAATGTTATTACTACAAACCCAAGAGTATGTGACAGTAAAACTACCTCTGTGAATACATGAAGTGCAATTAGGAAAGAGAGTGAGATTGAAACATTCTGAAATGGAATGGTTTCCCTGTACATATAAACTGCAATCGCACTTTAAAGAACCACATTGCATATTCTATAAACCACAAGGTGCTGGAGGATCTCAGAGGGGCATGCAACATCTGTGGAGGGAATGGACAGGTAACCTTTTGGGTTGGGACCCATCTTCAGACTGCAGTCTGAAGGGGGGCCCTGACCCAAAGCATCGCCTGTTCATTCCCTCCAGACCTGCTGATGTTTCCAGGACTTTGTGTTTTCTCCAGGTTTCCAGTTTCAACAATCGCTTGTGTACTATAAACCACATTAGTTTGCACAACAGCGCACGGGCAATGCAGAGCAGGAGTCACATTTGAATTTTGTTCACGAGTGCAATGAAGAATCTCCCATGCAACTTTTGAGTGTTCACTAAGCAGGTTTTCCCTCAGCAGTTAATTTAGAAGCACGTTTAAAAAGCATCCAGCCAAATTGGTTTTGGATCCTTTTTGGGTTAATATAAGAACAGGCAATGTCATTGATAATACCCTACCATTAATTAATAGTATCAGAAAGATGGCATTTTATTTTTTATCTTCATAATATTAGCAATAGGGTTTCTTTGTTTGGACAAAATATTTCAAACATTGGCTTTGCATATTTCAGAGATCAATAAAATCAATATGACGTATCAAAAATCATTGAATTGAATTTTGCTTTGTCATATCAGCAAGGTCAATGGGAAATAGGAAAATATATAGTTAGAATTGTGAAATAATTTCTAAGCATGAATTAATGACTCCGTATTTCTGAGCAGTGAATTAAGTTCTCAATTGAAAAAAAACAATTTAGAGCTGCTGGATTGTTTCACAATATCTTAATAATGTATTGTATTTTTTTTACACTTTTAACACCGTTGTTACTTTTAACACCGTTCTGCTTCTCTGCAGAATGATGTAATATTGTCTATGAAGTTTTGTCTATGAGGTGAATGTGTTCTCTGTGCTGTAGCGAGTAATTGAATTGAATAATGCAATGATTTTGCAGCTAATTCCTTAGGTTTGAGCTTGATGATTAATACTTGAATGTTGCACCATATAATTTAAGCACTGTTTTAGCATACTTAGAATGGTCTTTGCATCAAGTTTGATCTTTTATAATAAAAACAGAATGTCTGGTACAATCTCAAGACATTGTCCATTTTACTTTACATAAATTTAGATCAGCTATTCTATTCTCGAATATATGGAATATGGGAAACAGGTCTAAGTCTTGTCTGTCATTCAATGCAATCATACATAATAAGTGTTCCAAATTTCCTTCAACTTTAATCTGAAGTAGTATTTTCTAAATTCATTTTTAAACTTCTGCATAATTTTGATTATGTTCTCTCTACCCCATTAGTTTCTTATAACTTTAATCAAATACCCTATAACCTGTAAACAGGGGAAGCACAGTGACACAGCCTCACAGTGCCAAAGTTTGAAACTGACAAGTGTGTTGTCTGTGGAGCATGCACGTTCTCCCTGCGACCACATGGGCTTCCTTTGAGCCTCCAGTTTCCTCCCACATCCCTAAGACATGTAGGTTTGTGGGTTAATTGACCTCTGTGAAATTGCCCCTAGTGTGCAAGGAATGAATGTAACAGTGGGAACATAGAATGAGGATGACCGGGACAGCCTGTTTGCATGCTGTATCTTTCAATCAATTTCAATCAATTTCAAGTTCTATCCAAGGAATAGATTCCCTATTAATGGTTCTTTTCTTTTTAATTGATCTCCCGGAAGTTCAAGCATCATTATGAAAGATTTACATTATTCTCCCTGCAATAATAATTTATCCTTCGAATATGTGATGCCAGGAAACTGCGCACATTATTTCAGGTGTGGCCTTACTCAACCTTGTATAAGCGGCAACATAACCGTATTTATCTTAATAGTAGAATCATAAGAATGTAGATGCTGGTTTATACCAAAGATAGACAAAAACTGTGAGAGTAACTCAGCTGATAAGACAGCATCTCAGGAGAAAAAGAATGGGGGATGTTTCGGATCGGAGATGGTGAAGTGTCCCGACCCGAAACAGTTTTCTTTGTGTCTATCTTCACCATAATACTAGTCTTCCAGATATCAAGACCTCTGTTTCCTTTGTCTTTTTATAATTTTGTATTTTTATAATTTTTAGTAGTTCTGCATACATTTAGAGTTATGAACATTGATACCTGACTGTCATTGAGTCTTTCTCCATTTATGCATTAACTGCACTGGGATATGTTGTTGTAACACTAAAGCCTGACGGAGAATAGATCATTGAGCAGTAACTAGAGCTGGAGATTTTATAACTGGAATACAAATCTGAATCAGACTGAAGAAGGGTCCTGACCTGAAACGTCATCTATCCACACTCTTGAAAGGTACTGCCTGACCCACTGAGTTACTCCAGCACTCTATGTCCTTTTGTGTAAACTTCCATCTGCAGTTTCTTGATTCTAAAATCTCAACACTTATCGAAAGAATGACTTTCTCTCTCTTTCAATGCATTAGGCTGAAGGCGGGAATGACTTGTATATTCTGGTGTGCAAATGTCAATTAGCTGCTGATCACTTCCCACCTTATCCTGTAGGCTGTTTATTTTTAATTATTACCCTGCAATTCCCTTCAACTGTGTATGAATAGTGCCAGTTCAACTGGCTGCTCTCCAAATCTTTAATTTGTTCCCCAACAATCCACAAAATCTTCACAGAATTAGCTTTAGTTTTAAGTGCTTCTAATGAAGTGTAGCATAAATTAGGAAAATATATCCTCTGCCTTATAATCCCATTAAAAAAAATCCCATTTAACACATCTACAGCCTGTGTTTCCCTTCACTCTTTTTACACTTTTTGTTTCATAAGCAAGAATGACAAATGAATAGAAGATTTCTGCTATAAAATAATTCTCAACTACGTTATTAATTATTATTGTCATTATGATCCATTTAGTTGTGGAAGCAGGTTGCCGTTAATGTACTGTATTTCTCACCCACCTCTTTAGACAATGAATCTAACTGCCTAAGTTTTTCTCTGAAAGAAGTAAGGCTTTTCAAAAAGCATCTGGTTATAACTGGAAACATAAAATGTGTGGATAACCGATCTGGTTCTATTTTTATTGTTCTGTAAAACAAAAATGTGTACGAAGGCCTGTTTCCAATCTGCATAACTCTACGACTCTATGACAACTTGATACACATGTTATTTACAACACAATTTTGCTCTAAAAAGAATCATCTTCCCCCTTCAAATCCATTAAGTAGATAGCCTGTCCAATATTAAATCTGTGTACTTAAAGAATTATTAAAATATGGCATACAAGGATGAAGTGAATCTCCTAAATTTCTATAAATAACATATGAATAATACCATTGCAGTATGTGACACTCCATTGCATGATAGAATCACATAAGGCTACAGCAGGGAGCAAAGCCATTCGGCCCACCAAATACATGCCTGCTCATTGCAGGAAGAATCAAGCTAATCCTCTTCCCTTAGCATTTGCTGCTAAACTTGTAAATCCTGTCCATTAAAGGACTGATTCAGCTGTCTTCTGAATGCTTTGCTTGAGTCCTGCTGCTCCTCCAGGAAAGCATTTATAGATGCAAACCACTCATCACCTCCGTTTTTCTCTCCGAACACTTCGATCTTTTATCAATCATATTAATTCAATATCATCTGGTTCTGTCAGATCTCCCCTTCAGCTCTGTTAAAGGCAGTGCAACATCCACATCCCCAGCTCATCCACTTGACATGAGACACAAAATGCTGGACTAACTCAGCAATGGTTAGTCAAACGACATTGTCTTTTGCACTTCTTTGTATATTGTATATAAAAGGTGTATTTTCAGAATTTATCTTCGGACAAACATCCATGAACTAAAAAATGAAACAAATGAACTAAACATGAAAAAAATTAGTTCTTGGAGCCGCATTCCGGGAAGGTTTTTCAAATTTTCAATGCACTCGAATTGATAGATATACTAAAGTTAAAGTTAAAATTAACTATTATGTACATTAACCGGAGCCTTCTTTTTTTGCAGGTGAAACAACCAAACGCTGACTGGCATTTCTCACAGACTCACAGAGCAGAACTAAACAGGTATCATTTAATCTTTTATTAGTTTCTGTGTTGTTTGCCTTGTGCAAACTTTTTGAGGAACTCAGGGGAAAGGAAATGGGCAGACAACGTTTCAGTTCAGGGACTTATCTCAAACCTGAAACGCTCCTGGCCTATTTCCTTCCACAGATGCGGCCTGACCCACTGAGTTCCTCCAGCAGTTTGTTTATTCCTCAAGTTTACAACATCTGCAGTCCCTTGTGTATCCAGCCGCCTGTGTTCCTTTCCAAACTTCATGCTTGTTACTATTGCCGGAGACTTATAATGATAATGGCCCTATTAAATATTCCATGAGGTCGTGTTTGAGGTTTTTAGTTTTTTTAGTCCTTAGAAACAGCGTGGAAACAGGCCTGTAGGCCCACCATGTCCGCCCCGGCCAGCGATTCCCATACACTAGCACTATCCTACACACTATCCTACAATCTTTTACCAAAGCCAAATAACCCACAAACCTGTATGTCTTTGGAATGTGGGAGGAAACCCATGCGGTCACGGGGAGAACATACACTCTCCGTACAGACAGCACCTGTAGTCAGGATCTCTGGCACTATAAGGCAGCAACCCTACCACTGCATCACTGTGCCGCCTAGTATTTCGTTAAACTCTTGTTGATCTCTCCAAATTTCGGTTGCATTCATAAAATATTAAGAATTTATGCTCCCTCTGACATCAGTCAGCAATTTATTTCATTCATCTGCAGGATGTGGCCATTGCAGGAAAAGTAAACATGATTCACACATTGCTAATTACTCTTGAGTTAAGTGCTTGCCAGGCGATTTCTAAGGACATTTAAAGTCAAAGGCACTGCTGTGCATCTGGAAACAATTACAGTGCAGCCTAGTTAAGGTTGACAGATTTCCTTCTGCAAAGATTATTAATGAACTACCTGCATTTTAAGGAAAATCCAGATGTTTCAGGGATATCATCACCCATGCTAATTTGCAATACAGTGACTACTAAATGAACTGAATTTAAATCTTTCTGGTACCTTATTGAATTAAATTATAGAGGCTCCCTTACTTACCTTAAGGTTATGCCCTGTGGACCCTTGCTTAAGTCGAATGCTACATGAGTCAGAAATGGAAGTCCTACTATGCATACATAAATTTGACATGGAGACCACGGGAAGCACCAATGCAGAGATCAAAGGACAGCTCTGATGCGGAGACCATGGGTGAGCTCTGACTCGGAGACCACATGGTGGTCTCCGAGTCAGAGCTCCCCCATGGGCTTCAGTGGGCTTAAAGAATACTTTACGTAATGCTTTTATAAGAATGGTTCCAGGAATGAGTGGGTTAGCATATGATGAGCGTTTGACAGCACTGAGCCTCCACTCACTGGAGTTTAGAAGGTTGAGGGGGGACCTATTTGAAACTTACAGAATAATGAAAGGCATAGATAGAGTGGATGTGGAAAGGATGTTTCCACTGGTGGGGGAGTCTAGGATCAAAGGTCATAGCCTCAGAATGAAAGGGTGCTCCTTTCAAAAGGAGGTGAGGAGGAACCTCTTTCATCAGAGGGTAGTTAATCTATGGAACTCATTCCAACAGAGGGCTCTGGAGGCCAAGTCAGTGGATATTTTTAAGGCAGACATAGACAAATTCTTGATTAGAACGGGTGTCAAGGGTTATGGGGAGAAGGCACGAAAATGGGATTAGGAGGCAGAGATCAGTCATGATTGAATGGCGGAGTGGACTCGATGGGCCGAGTGGCCTAATTCTACTATAACTTGTGAACTTGTAAGTGCAAGTTTACTTAAATCGTTTATTCCATAAGTCGGGGAATATCTATAATTTCATTTGATTGTCAATGGCCTGCGGATTTATTGTCAAGTAACTAGTGCGGCCTGCAAAATGGTGGCCAGTCAGTTAAGTTGAGAAGGAATGATCTCAGTTTAGTTATCAGCCCATTATCTGAAATATTAAGTACTGAAGTGATGTATAAGGGAAGATATGTTGTCTGTTTTTAAAAGATAGCAGTAATAAAGATATTGCACATCAATTCTGAAGGACTTGACATATCGTAGTGGAGATAAAAACAATTAGGAATGTTCTACGCACATAAAAATAACTTGTTAAATGATTGAAATGTTAAAGAGGATGTGTCGGAAACACCACACTGAAAATGTGAGGCTGCAGCACATTTGTAGAACAGCAGAGTGGCGCAGCTGGCACAGAGTAGAGCCACTGCCTCACAGTGCCAGAGACCAGGTTTGACCTCGACCTCGGGTGCTGCTGTGTGGAGTTTACATGTTTACTCTGTGACTGCGTGAGTTTCAACACAGCCCAGACCATCACACAAGCAAATCTCCCTTCCATTGACTCAATGTACACATCACGCAGCCTCAGCAATGCCACCAGCATAATCAAGGACAAGTCTCCCCCCAGTCACTCCCTCCTCTCCCCTCCTCAATAAGGTACAGAAGTGTGAAGATGCACACCAACAGATTTAGATAATTTCTTCCCAGCTGTTATCAGGCAACTGAATCAAAGGTTCAAAGTTTATTGTCATGTGTACCAATTAAGGTACAGTGAAACTCGAATTACCATCCTATCAACAACTGGAGAGCGATGCTGAGCTGCTACCTATCTCACTGGAGATACTCAGGCTATCTTTAATCAGACTTTACTGGACTTTATCTTGCACTAAATATTATTCCCTTTATCATTTATCTGTACACTGTGAATGGCTTGATTGTAATCGTGTATAGTCTTTCCACTGACTGGTTAGCACTCAACAAAACAGTTAGGAACAGGGGACGTACAACGAGATCTGGGTGTCCTAGTGCGTCAGTCACTGAAAGGAAGCACGCAGGTACAGCAGGCAGTGAAGAAAGCCAATGAAATATTGGCCTTCATAACAAGAGGAGTTGAGTATAGGAGCAAAGAGGTCCTTCTGCAGTTGCACAGGGCCCTAGTGAGACTGCACCTGGAGTACTGTGTGCAGTTTTGGTCTCCAAATTTGAGGAAGGATATTCTTGCTATTGAGGGCGTGCAGCGTAAGTTTACTAGGTTAATTCCCGGAATGGCGGGACTGTCATATGTTGAAAGACTGGAGCGACTAGGCTTGTATACACTAGAATTTAGAAGGATGAGAGGAGATCTTATCGAAACATATAAGATTATTAAGGGGTTGGACACGTTAGAGGCAGGAAACATGTTCCCAATGTTGGGGGAATCCAGAACAAGGGGCCACAGTTTAAGAATAAGGGGTAGGCCATTTAGAACTGAGATGAGGAATAACTTTTTCAGTCAGAGAGTTGTAAATCTGTGGAATTCTCTGCCTCAGAAGGCAGTGGAGGCCAATTCTCTGAATGCATTCAAGAGAGAGCTAGATAGAGCTCTTAAGGATAGTGGAGTCAGGGGGTATGGGGAGAAGGCAGGAACGGGGTACTGATTGAGAATGATCAGCTATGATCACATTGAATGGCGGTGCTGGCTCGAAGGGCCGAATGGCCTCCTCCTGCACCTATTGTCTATTGTCTATTGTCTAAAAGCTTTTCACTGTACCTCGGTACACGTGACAATAAACTGAACTAAACCAAACTATTTGCTTTCTGAAATGGTGTAGCACGATTGGCAATACATGTTAGTAATTACATCAACACTGAAAACCTGTGATGGAATAAAAAATAAAGTATTAAGTGTAAAAGTAAATTCCTTATATGAGGAATAATCAGTGCTTGGAATAGTTGGCCAGACCAGATGGTGGGAGGAAAATCTTGGGATCACTTCAAAATTGCTCAAACACAACAATGAGGACAGAAAAGGGATGTAAAATTTTCCAAGAAATTAGGGTTTTAGATACACAAAACTATTTTTTTTCGTCCTTATTCTTAATATCTTCAATTTTCATTCTTAAAAAAAGCTGCAAAATATAACACCAAGCAAAATGTTCCCAACAGTAACGAACTGACAAGTACAATTAGGTTTCATTTTATGCATTGTCAAATAACATTTTCCATTATCTCATTTACAAATAAACTTGAATTAATTTTTGCTTGGATCCATTCCATTTTTTGTCACAGGCTTTTCCCATTGCTCTGCTTTAGAGCGGCAAATCAGAGCAGCGGTAGAGTTGCTGCCTCACTCGGTTAGATCCTGACTACAGATGCTGTCTGTGTGGAGTTTGTACATTGTTTCCTCTGGGTGCTCCGGTTTCATCCCACATCCCGAAGATCTGCGGGTTTTTAAGTTAATTGGCTTCTGTAAAAACTGTCCCTTGTCTGTAGGACATAGAACTAGTGAACAGGTGTACAAAGGTTGGTGTGGACTCAGTGGGCCGAAGGGCCTGTTTTCACGCTCTATTTCCAGGCTAAAACTAAATCAAACTAATACCACCCCCATAGATTCTATGGGGTGAGTGGGGGGGGGGGGGGGTGATAATTGGTAGTGGGGGAGGGGGTTGGGGGCTAACTACTTGGTATACGTGTTCATACTGATCTCAGTTTGAAGACCTAATTCCGAAGGTTTAGTTTAGAGATGCAGCATATCAACAGGCCCTTCGGCCATGAGTCTGCACCAACCAGCAATCACCCATACACTAGTTCTATCCTATACAATAACTTTCCATTAATGGAAAACTCTCCTCACTAATTTAACGAATGTTCACTGGTAGAAAGCACATGTTCCTAATTACCTTACTTTTTAATAAATAAAAGACAGATTTGGTTGTGGTCAGGAACGGAAAGCAACATTTCCTGGTCCTAAAGGCACAGTAATTAAACGATAATAGTTCAAATAGAGACCACACACATACAACTTAAAATGTCCCATCTGCAGGCAGAGGACACAGCAAATACCATGTGGTGGTGCTGAAACATATGCCTTCATTTTTTTTGAACATTTACAGTCTTTTGGAGCTTATCCTCGGTATAATCCACAATCTAATAAGAAATACACTGCAAATCAGTCAGCTGGTGAGGAGAAGGAATGGATTTAGTAAATAAGCCAATCAACAGACCTTTCTGTCCTGTGCCTCCTCCACTGTCAGAATGAGTCCACATGCAAATTGGAGGAACAGCACCTCATATTTCGATTGGGCAGCTTACAACCAAGCGGCATGAAGATTGATTTCTCTAATTTCAAGAAACCCTTGAACTCCCTCTCTCTCCATTCCTCCTCCACCCTAGCTGTCCTGCTAGATTCACTGTTCGTATCTCTTCATTATCACCTTCTCCATAGCCAACAATGGATCATTGTGGGGTCCACCTTTCCTGAGTCATCGGTGCCACCTTTGATTTGTTCAGTACCTTTCCATACCTTTGGTTTTCTGCTCCCCTGACTCTCAGTCTAAAGAAGGGTTTCAACGTGAAATGTCACCTATTTCTTTTCTCCAGAAATGCTGCCTGGCCCGCAGAATTACTCCAGCATTTTGTGTCTGTCTTCAGTGTAAACCAGCATTTGAAGTTCCTTCCTACACAGTTAGATAAATATCTATTTAGAATTTTTTTGATCTTCACTGCACGATGAACACGATGGAGCAGTGGTAGAGTTGCTGCCTTACAGCGCCAGAGATCTGGGTTCAACCCTGATGACGGGTGCTTGTCTGTATGGAGTTTGTACATTCTCCCCATCATCTGCGTGGGTTTTCTCTGGGATCTCCGCTTTCCTCCTACACTCCAAAGACATACAGATTTGTAGACTAATTGGCAAGGTATGGTTGTAAAGTGTCCCCCATGTATAGGATAGCATTAGTGTGTGGGGAAAACTGGTCAGCATGGACTTTGTTTCCGTGCTGTATCTCCAAACTAAGCTAAACCTGTAGGACAAAGAGCCTGTTCCTGTGCCATACTGTTCTACGTTCCATGTTCTATCATTGATCAGTGACCATGCTTCTTGTTGCATCTGCAGTGCCCAGTATCTGGAGGAGGAAGGAGCACGACGTGAAATACAATGTGAAGTCCAGCGTGAGGTGCATCGAGACGTGCAGCGCGAGGCATTGCGTGACGAGCCCTGCGAAGTGCCGCGCAATATTCAGCGAGATGTGCCGCGTGACCCACACTGTGACGGGCAACGTGACCCACACTGTAATGGGCAACGTGCTGCTGAGAATGATCCTGGCGGACCGAGGAAACCCATGTGCGCAAGGCCTCCAGCCATCCCAGGTTAGTGTTGGACAAACGACAACGTGCGTGTTGGAGATGAACTCCCAGATAAGTCAAAGCAATAACCACCCCCAGCCTTTCTATTTCCAGCTAGGATAGAAAAGTGGGGTGACTGGTAAACTAGGCTGATTACTCAGAATGTAGAGGTCCGAGTAAATAGTAGTTAATAAGCTAAAGAATAACTCTGAGTAAATATTAGTTTTTTAAAATGTATTCTTCTCTATCTTAGTAGAGATATGAAACATCTAGAATGAATCATCAGCAAAATAACTTTATACGTGTAGTTAAGTAGCAGCAGCTCATTGAAAAAATAAATGTCGCTTCATGTAGTTAGTGAGGAAACTCAGAAAAAAATTATTTGCCGCAAAAGGTTGCAAATTAGGATTACCTGTATTTTATGAATGAAGATTTGCACAGGGAATCATTTATAGGTAGGTATAAGGGATCATAACCTAAAAGCAATAAGTCACTTGCCATCTCTGTGTTTCAGGTAGCCACCAATCTAAAGTTCATCTCTCTTACAGATTAACCTGAAATTCCTGTGAGAATCATAGTCCAAGAGATGCAACTCATCATGGGATAGGTTTAGGTCAATGAGACTGTTTGCAAATATTGAGCAATTATCTATTATCAAAGTATCTATAAAATTCAATGGTCAATGGTTCTTTGATGTCACATGTACAAACGTACAATGAACTTTTTTTGCATGCAGTTTGGTAAAGTATTGCCATACCTAAGCACAATCCCTGATTAGTACAAAGTACATAGAAATTGTCATCTGAGACCGCATGCAAGAGTTGCCAGGTTTTGGCAACATTTTCAAAGTCCAGTCCGGTCAGCGCACTTGGTCTCCTGGAGCAGCGCCCGATCCATGTGAGCCCCAGGCTGCTGCAGGGCCTCTAGCCATCGTCTCCGTCCGGATCATCCAGCAAACCGTGGTCACTCTCCTCCCCCGACCACCTTCAACCATTGTGCACCGGGGGCGCCTCCCGCAGCCGACATTGAGGGTGCGGAAGGTAAGAACCTGGTTCACTCTTTTATCAGCCCCTGCTCTTGCATACACAATCACCAGCTCCCTCCATCATCCAGTATTTTACTCCTCCATTCTCCTTCTTACATCCTCCTTCCTGTATTTTACTGCATTTGTTAACAGATTGAAAATTGACAAAAAAACTTTTTTAAAAGCATCACAAATTTCCCTGACACATTTTACCACCAAAGCATTGTAATAGCACGAAGGGGCATCATAAGGAAAAATGTTGTCCTCTAAAAAGAAAGAATGTGCCCCAAATGGTGAAGGAATAGAGTTGTCTGGAAATTGTCCACAAGATATTGGTAAATTTATCAGGAATTAAGCATCTAGATTTGTGGAATGCATGGAAAAGACAAGAACCTCAAGGCTGTTCAATCAGTAGGTGCAAGGGAAAGAAATAAAATGGCGTGTTGGAAACATTTAAGGCCAAAAATTATTATGTTAATTTTATGTAAAAAATTAAACGATTCACTTTTTACTGTAGTAAAATAATGCATTTGTTGGCAATCTCAAATAAAGGCAGAAAGTGCTGGAAATCTTTAATCGGACATGAAGTATCTGTGGAGAGAGAAATAGAGTTAATTTTTCATGTTGATCATTTTTCAAGTCAGTGACTTGAAACATTAACTCTGCTCTTTTTCTCACCACCTGTTGTCTAGTCTGTGAGTATTTCTAGCATTTTCTGCTTTGTATTTTTTTTAATAGTCTAGATTAGTTTAGTCGGTTTAGTTTGGTTTATTATTGTCACATGTACCAAGGTACAGTAAAAAGCTTTTTTGTTGCGTACAATCCAGTCAGCGAAAAGTCTATACATGATTACAATCAAGCCGTCCACAGCCTACAGATACATGGTGAAGGGTAGTAGTATTTACTGTGCATAGTTAGTTGAAGAAAATCTGCTGTGAAATAAAGATTTAGAAGGAGTGGAACCATTGTAATGAATGATAGCAGATCCACTTCTGGGACCACCACGCAAAGAGTCATCTGACTTTGACGCCATCATGTTACTTTCTGGCCCCAGCTTGTTCCCTTCATTCTGAATTAATTAAATTAATTTTCAAGGCCAGAGAGTGTATTCAGCAGCAATTATCGCATATTGCACCATTTAAACTCTGAGTATAGTGGCCCATACTTTTTTCAGCTGCTTTTGATGAAGATGTTAGGCAAATTCCTAATGTTTCTGGCATTGCAATCGTTTCACTTCTCCATCTGTTTGGACAACTGCAACAGCATACCCTATGGAGGAGTAACATGTCTCAAGAGAGGAGATTTGTGTTTAACTGCACATGTTTGGGTGCATGAGGTTGCTGTCTGATTTACCCTATAATAACAACAAGTAGTAAATTATAGTAAAATACAAGGCTTGTATTTTGGCCCATGGATTTCGTGAGTCACTGACCTACAAATACGTCTCAATTTCCTCCTGAAGTAGAGGCAGTCAGGCATCATACATTAAACAGGCTATTGCCTTTGGTAAAGAAATATTAAACATGTTAAACGAGGAGGAATGGTGACACAACGGTAGAGTTGCTGCCTTAGAGCATCAGAGATTCGGGTTTGATCCTGACCACATGTGCTGTCTGTATGGAGTTCGTATGTTCTCCCCATGACCAGTGTGGGTTTTTTCTGGGTGCTCTGGTTTCCTCCCACACTCTGAAGACGTACAGGTTTGTAGGTTAATTGGCTTCAGTAAAATTGTAAATTGTCCCTAGTGTGGGCAGGATAGTGTTAAAGGGGATCACTAGTCGGCACAGACTTGGTGGGCCGAAGGGCCTGTTCCGCAGTATCTCTGAATTAAATGGAAAAAAAAATCTCAATCTCCTCTTGGAGTAATGACAGTCAGGTATCATACATTAAACAGATTATTGCCTTTGGTAAAGAAATATTAAGCATGTTAAACATTTGTCCATGAATCTCTCACTGCGGGGGCCTTTGGAAGGGAAACTGGCTGTTCTTATAAAGAACAAACAGGATGTAAGAAGGGCCTGGCTTCATTCCAATGGTTCTTCCTCTTTAATAAATAATAAAAACAGATCCGATGACATCTCGTGAACAGCTTAGGAAAGAGCAGATGAAAGCAACAGCTTGCATAAGGCTTTTGTCTTCGGCTATGTCAAGGTAAACTCACCAAATAATTTCTAAATTTGGAAGTAGTTATAATTGAAACGTTTGTGTGATATTTTTGGAAAAAGCCAACTGCACAGTGAAGTCCAAGATAAGTTGGAATGACAGCATGCTATAGGGCAAAATAGAAACATATGTTGCATTTCCTGTTCTTGGGATTTATCTGTATCTCAGCAGGAACAAATTAGGGGCCAGACGAGGGATATTCAGTTTTTATAGTAAGTAGTATAAACTATATCTTTTCTTTCAGTGAACTCCACATTATGCCACTTTCTCTCATAATGTTGTTTTTAAATGTGCTATACAAATAAAATTGACTTGACTTGACTTGATAATAAGTTCATAAGTCATTGGAGCAGAATTCAGCCTTTCAGCCCATCGAGTCTACTCCACTATTAAATCATGGCTGATCTATCTTTCCCTCTCAACCCCATTCTTCTGCCTTCTCCCCATAACATTTGATACCTTTTCTAATCAAGAATCTGTCGATCTCCACTTTAAAAATACTACAGTGACACAGACTTGCCTTCTTAAGTTAGTGCATTGAGTATAAGAGTCAGGAGGCAACTGTTGCAGCTTTATAGGACTTTAGTTAGTGCCATTTGAAGTATCGATGGAGAAAACATACATTGCTGGAAATGTAGGTTCAGAAGCGGATGCCACGTTGCAAAGCTAATCAAATACTCGCATTCCCAACTTGAAAATACGTCTGTCAATTTCAGCTTACACATTGGAAATGGTTATTTACTTTTTTTACAATCTATTTACTGTCTGACAAATTCCACATATCTATTTCATCTTCAAGATGAGTTTTACAGAAATATTAAAGATAGACACAAAGTGCTGGAGTAACTCAGCAGGTCAGGCAGCACATTAACACATCAGTGCACTGCAGATGTCCCAAGTGCTTTTAGCAGAAGGCTGAACCATTACCTCCTTTTGGGAATAACTAATTACAAACTTTTCCCCAGGCTGATCTGTGAATGTTTCATCGAAAGATCTGCCCCATTAGATTCTACAATCTGCAGTCTATTTTGCGTAACCACACAACTTTTAAAAATCTGGAGATATATCACTGGATTTCTACAGAATATCCTGAATTTCATTTTGTAATCATTTAACATGAGGATAAATGCTTTAGTTCAGACCGTTCAATTATGATAACTGCCATTTGGAAACTCATGTGAGAAATGTAGGACTTTATTATTTTGAACACAGGAGGATGAGGGGTGATCTTATAGAGGTATTCAAAAACATGAGAGGAATAGATCAGGTAAATGCAGTCTTTTGCCCAGAGTAGGTGAATGAAGAACCGGAGGACTTAGGTTAAAGGTGAGGAGGGAAAGATTTACTGGGAGACTGAGGTATCATTTTTGAATACAGAGGTTGGTGGGTATACTGTATGGAACGAGCTGCTGGAGGAGGAAGTTGAGGCACGTACTATCTTATAATTTAAGACACAGTTGGACATGTGCATGGATAGAGTAGGTTTAGAGCATGATGGGCCCAGTGCGGGCAGGTGGGGCGAGTGTAGATGGGGCACATTGGTTGGCATGGACAAGTTCAGTCGAAGGGCCCAATTCCACACTGTCTAATAAGACTCTAACCAGAACTTAATTCTGTAACCATTTAACGTTAGGATGGATGCCTGAGTTCAGTCCCTTCAATTATGATGACATGCATTTGGAAACTTAGAGGAGAAATAGCTGCACATATGTGCTAACAGGAAGATGCAAAACTCCAGGGTCTCTGGGCTGCCGTGCTTAATTCAGGACATGCAGTGTAGCTCTGTGTGAAGGATATTGTGCTCTCTGCAGTGTAACTAGATTCTCAGCTTGTATTCACACCATGACAGCAATGTGCTTTCACTTAGCAGTAACACTATGACTGCAGTACATTTGCAGTGTCACTTCCAACTTGGGGGACTAAGCTGGCAGTGGCACTAATCACAATGAAGTTTACAGAAGCAGTAAGCTTCTTTGTGACACCAATTTGGGCCTTGCCCTGCTACCTGCTTCACACAGGGACACTTTTAACTGCGGGCAGTGAATGGGAAGGTGTTAGATCCATAAGACGATAAGACATGGGAGCTGAATTAGGCCGTTCGACCCGTTGAGTCTGCTCCGCCGTTCGATCGTGGGTAGTCTATTTTTTCCCCTCAACTCCATTCTCCTGCCTTCTCCCTGTAATCTTTGATGCACTTACTATTCAAGAATGCATCAATCTCCGGTTTGACCTGTTCCTGTGCTAAAGGTATGTCCTTTTATTCTGAGGTTGTGTTCTCCAGTCCTAGACTCTCCCACCAATGGAAACGTCCCCTTCACATGCACTCTATCCAGGCCTAAGTTGCACATGGATCGCTTATACGCCGTAGACATCTTGTCACAGCTAAAAGACTACAGGAGAGTTGGAGATTGATTAGTCACCACCTCTCGCGCTGTAGGATTTAGACCTTGTTTGGAAGAAAGGTAATTAAGATTACCTAGAAATGGATGGGAAAATGATGTCAGACAGGCCAGCATCATTTCTACAGTAGATGGACACTAAGTGCTGGAGTAACTCAGCGGGTCAGCCAGAGTTTAGTTTAGTTTAGTTTAGTTTACTTTAGTTTACTTTAGTTTACTTTAGTTTACTTTAGTTTAGTTTATTTTCACGTGTGCCAAGGTACAGTGAAAAGCTTTTGTTGCATGCTAACCAGTCAGCAGAAAGACAATGCATGATTAAAAGTGAGCCATCTACAGTGTACAGATACATGAGAAAGGGAATTACATGAATAATGTTTAGTGAAAGATAAAATCCGATAAAGTTCGATCAAAGAAAGTCTGAAGGTCTCCAATGAGGTAAATAGTAGCTCAGGACTGCTCTCTCGTTGTTGGTAGAGTGGTTCAGTTGCCTGATAACAGCCGAGAAGAAACTGCCCCGATAAAGGATTTATCTCCCCAGATGCTGCCTGACTCGTTGAATTACTCCAGCAATTTTTGTCTATCTTTGGTATAAACCAGCATCTGCAGTTCTTTGTATCATTTCAACAATATCTTGCCACATCAAAAATAATTTTATCTTTGCACAGCCAATTTATTAGTTGTTTCTAATAAACGCTTTACGAATCATTCCTCATTGGATACAAATGGGTGAGTAAAGGCAGTACATGCAGTTACCAATCTATACTTCAAATTTGTACGAACATGATGCCAAGACCAACTCTTACTTGTGTGCACACATTCCCTGCATATTCAATGCCTATCCAAAAGTCTCTTAAATGCCACTATTGTATCTTCCTCAACCACCATCCCTGGCAGCACATTCCAGGCACTAAGCACCCTCCATGTAAAAAGCAGGCCGCGCACGTCTTCTTTAAACTTGGTCCCTCTCACCTTAAATCTGCTCTCAAGTATTGGATTTTTCCATCCTGAGAAGAAGGTCCCGACTGACCACCCTATCGACACCTCTCATAATTTCATATACAAAATATGTAACTACTTTCACACGACTACCATGGTGGCTCTAAAGGATTGAAAGCATTACCTCAGGATAATGTAAATTTGTAGGATTAATGTAGCTAAAGAAAAGGTGAAGAAAGGTCAAATAAAGATAATTTTAACCTTCATTAAGAGTAACATATAATAGGAGATAAAATTACTTGTAATTCTCAGATATCCTTACCCTTCCCATCTCTATTTTTCAACTCAGTCTATTCTACACTCCAGAACCTATTACCTGTCCTGCCTGTATCCTTATAAAGTTGTCGTAGTTATGT